>NW_014577640.1:23162-42340 GCF_000485595.1 Priapulus caudatus | reverse complement strand
TCTCTCACTCTCTCTCTCTCTCTCTCTCTTCTCTCTCTCTCTTCTCTCTCTCTCTTTACATACATTACGTGCATACACTTACGTACACATGTACGCACGCACGCACGCACGCACGCACGCACGCACGCACGCACGCACGAACGCACGCACGCACGTACGCATAAACACACGCACACGATAACAAATTTAGACTAATGGAATTGCTCTTTCACTTATTGGAGTTTCTTCACAAAGGGTTGTATTATTGTTTCAATATTTGAAATGTGTGCGTGTTCTTATAATGTCAATAATTGTTGTGTTTCCTCCCGTGACAGCTGAATGTGGTGGCGTGCAACACCTTAAGTGCGACGAGACGGGAATGATACCGAGTCCTGGATATCCATTCGCTAGGACATTACCGCAACAGAAATGCAGTTGGTTATTAAAGGTATATAAACCTCAGCGAAATATACACCATGTCAATACCGAGCCGCATAGCAGCGTAGGACGATCTGAATTTTGCCGGAATTTACTATCTAAACTACGCTCTGAATCACATTATTCTTTTTTGCTGAATTTCCTGTTCACAAAACTATAATATGACATAGAACTATAGCTTTGGATGTGATTATAAAACAGATAAAACTCCGCGGTCATGCGAATCTTAAGGCTGATTATATTATTACTAATTGGGCGTGACATGCACATTGCACTATAGTTATTAATACTTAATGACTACATTGTGCTTACGTAATTACCACTGGAGAGGGGCATTTTCATACGGTAATAACCACTGGAGATTGACGTCTGAGCGTTTACATTGTTGGATGGTAACAGTAGACCAACTGTATTACTATGTACTTTTAAGATGTGATTACGTTTTGTCATGAGTCAATTCGAAAGAGATGATATAGTCCCTATATCAAGTAATCCTGGTATTATTAAAATCATTCCCATTGTCCCGCAACAAATAAAATCTTGACGCTGCTACCTAATATGCTTCCATGCATTATGCATCCAATTCGTGCATTGATAGCAGCATTCATTGAATAATGAGTAAACCCATCGATCGAAATAAAACAATATTTAGGCCAAACGAGTCATGTTGCATGCTATGCCATGCTACGTTAGATAACGCATGTTGCTGTAGCTTTTGATTGCGCGTGCATTCTGCATCTCTGCTGTTGTAACCACGCAGGCGCCGCATAATGGAAGGATAACACTGTGGTTCGATGTCATCAGCACAGCCTGGTTCGGCAGCTTTCTGCAGCCGTGTCCCGACTACGTCGAGTTTAAATACAGAAACGACAGCCTCATTAATCCTGGCGCAAGGTATGTCAACCAGCGATCCAGCGTAGAAAGCGCCTGCATCGATTTAGCCGTGCCCTATAGATCCTTGCGTACACGGGAGCACGCGCCTGCATCCTGTAACCCAGAGTCAATACGCGCTCGGCGCAAAAAACACGCTCGGATGTAATATTATTGCAGCGATGTGTAAATTTCATCGAGGAAAAGAAACGCCGCGTGTAAAGACTGAAATTTACCTTTAAAGCCCAAAACAATACGTTGCTGAGCGCGATGTTTGCCAATTAACCGCAAATGGCGAAGGGAAAAATGAAATAATAATGTTAGTTTTTGTTACCTATGTTGAAATTAATAAAACAATTTGTCCTTTTTCCAGGTTTTGCGGATACGACATCCCCACGTTCACAGTTACGACTGAAACAAACGAGGCAGCAGTGTTGCTGAGAATATTCACTCCCTTCACTGCCATGTTCAACGTGCGATACGTGGGTAAGATTATCGAAGCTTTGCATTGGCATGGAAACATTTTAAAACTACCCCTATGTTTCTTGCCCGTCTTATTTCTCCCTTCCTATGCCTCCCCTTTCCCGTTAGTCTCTCTCTCTTTCTCTCATTCTCCTTCTCTCCCGCTCTCTTTAACTCTTTCGTTTTTGATTGCTCTCTAGCTTTTACACGCTGTCTTTACATCCCGCCATATTTCTCTGGTTCTCTTTCGTTTGCAGTCTCTTCTCTGTCTTTCTAGCTCTTTTTTACTTCATCTCGCTATGTTTCTATCCGCCTCTCTCGTGATATATTGTAATCACCGTGTGAATTATAACTGTAATTGTGTTTAAAATTATTAAACGTGGCGCGTGCTGCTTAAATGCAGTTACATGTAAAGATCCAACGAGTGTAGCAACATCAACCACCACGCCGCCAACGACTGCGACAACCACTATGCCGTCAACGACTGCGACAACCACCATACCGCCAACAACTGCGACAACCACCATACCGCCAACGACTGCGACAACCACCATGCCGTCAACGACTGTGACAACCACCACACCAACGTCAGCAACAACGCCACCGAAACAAACAAAAAGTAATCACGCATTTTTTATAAATGTTGTCTATTCACGATTAATTATTTTTCATTTGTTTAATATATTTCGATCACCTTTTAAATATTTATTTGACCAAATAAAGATAGGTATTAACTATGACACGATTATGAATGATGTGAAATATTAAATGTAAAACTGTGTGGAATATCACTGCTATTCCGCGCATCTCAAATGACTAAAGCGCCTTTAACTATTGCTGTTGACGTGTTCTGTAACTCGGAACAGATTTTACGGTTCAGATCACAAAGAGTTTTACGACCGACAGGGAAGAAACCGGAGGCTTCCAATTTTCGTCTACCGCTACCAGCTATCACAGCTCTGAAGAAACTCATCAGTATATTTCGGGGCTAGGCGAGCACTCGTTCGCTAGCACAACGGCAGATGGAGATCCGCGGCCAGTGACGGAGAGTGAACACATACCAGTTTTCACGACACTCAAGCTTGATAGGACAACACACTCTTCAGGAAAAGTCACGGCCGATGCTCAGGCTTTATTAATCTCAGTATGTCTAGCCTTCCTTTGGCACCTGTTAAGATTGTTAACGTAAGCTGTGCACCGTATAACAAACCGATGGGATTGTTTATGCCTGTATTCTATTTTGTTTCAAAATTTGTATTATGTATTTCGACGAGTGAATTTGCCTTGTCAGGAGCTTCATAGTTCCGCTGGCTTTAAACAACTATTTATATTTGCATATAATGTGTATTAATATAATGTGTATACATATACGTATATATTTTTTATATTTTCTCATAAATATATGAAAATAATTAAGTTATAGTTATATATAATTGTGTTACGCGTATGCTCGCGTATAATATTTTACGCGCATAAGCTATGTCGCACTCGGCTATGTTATAAATCGGAAAAAAAGATTGCTGGAAAATGGTATTGTATGCGCACGCGCCACACTACACTGCACATAACAGGTCCTTCGCTGATCAATATCGTAGTATCAATATACCCAATGAAAATAAAGACACGTGACACATACGCACACGGTTCGTGGAATATGACACCATAGGTGCGCACCGTAAGCAACACAAAGCCATATATGTGTGAAATAGATGGGACCGTGCACACGATCGCGATCATCATATTCTTCTAAAACGTCACAGCATAGACATCGTTCGCGCGTGTGATACTACATACATGGGACTGCATCTACATTGACGTCTCGTCGTGTCTATATAACCACCTTGTGTGTAACTACATACTGTGCCGGTACACTGTGTGTAAATAACCAGCCTGTTCTGCTATATAGCATCTATAACAAATACGACATACGCATCCATATCCATATGTCGTATTTGTCATAGATGCAAGCATAACATGTTGAAATAAGACTGGACAATATTGACGCGGCTTGCTTTGTTATGTTGCGTGTAACGTTTATAATGTAATCATCAACGTTGTGGATCAGTGACGCAGCAGAGCCCTGATCACTTGTATCACTGTCGGGTCTCGGACAGCAACATGGCTTCTACACAAGCTACCAGACGATCGAAGGCGTTCCCTCCCGCAGGATAAGCGTATATACGACTTTTAGCAAACTTTCAAGTATTATCTGTTATCCCTGCTGAATTATATATAATTGTATAGGAGTACGCGCAAGCCGATGAGAGAACACTGTCGTCATTACACATGGTTACGTCTGCGACGTCCGTGAACGTAATAATACGTGACGTGTATACAACACGCGTGCTACGTTGTATATTATGCAGTAGACGTTACACAGATTCGCCATGAGCAACAACACAACAGGTGCGCTGGCGTCGGATGACGACCAGCAGATGGCGCTAGTGGGCACAATCATCGTCGCTCTCACGATGGCGGCCATCAACGTCGCCGTCGTCCTCGGCAACGCCGTCGTCGTCGTTAGCATATGCCGCCACAAGGCGCTTCACGTCGCACACAACTACGTGCTGCTGTCGCTGGCCGTCGCCGACCTGCTGCTCGGCGTCGCCGTGCTTCCGGTGCACGTCGTCTACGCGACGACCGCCGTGTGGACCTTCGCCGCGTGGTACTGCCGCGTCAGCTTCGCTCTCGACGTCGCGCTCAGCAACTGCAGCATCCTCCATCTTTGCGTCATCGCCGGCGAACGCCTCCTGGCCCTGCGCTGGCCGCTACACTACCGAAAGGTGGCGCGCGTCCTCGTCGCGTGGGGCGTCTGCCTCGCGTGGCTGCTGTCGGCCGGCATGGGCATCGTCGTCGCCGCCGTTCCGCGCTCGTGGCACGGCGACGGCGTTGTCGAGGCGGGCGGCGCATGCGTGCTGGCCGTCACCTTCCGCTTCGCCGTCGTCTGTGGGCTGCTCTCGTTCTACGCGCCGCTAGCCTTCATGGCGGCCGCCTACGTGTGGATGGCGCTCACCGTCAAGCGGCAGCTGCGTCGCACCGCCGCCGCCGACGGTCCGGCGACGCCGGCGGCGCGCGTCGCCGCAAGACGCCTGCGCTCCGAGGTGGCGCTCACACGCGCAATGGCTGCCGTTCTTGGCGTCTTCTTCGTCTTCTGGCTGCCGTTCGCGACGCTCAATCCGTGGGTGGCGCTGCACGCCGACGCGCCGACGTCGGTGATGACGTTCGCGACGTGGTGCGGCTACGCGAACTCGATGGTCAACCCGATCGTCTACTCGATCTTCAGCGTCAAGATGAGAGCCGCCTTCTTCGCCACGATCCGATGTCGAGGTGGCGTGTCGTGAAGATGTGCATGCAGCTAAATATCTGCTAATCGCGTTCGAGAATTACTATTAATAAATAAATTATTATTACTATTATTAAATATTATTATTTAAATATTTAATAGTAGGCACTACTCCTACGGCGGCGGCGGCGGCGGCGGCGGACGACGGGGCCGACGGGCGACCGGGCGACGGGCGACGACGACGACGACGACGACGACGACGACGGACGACGAACGACGGACGACGGTCGACGGACGACGGACGACGGACAACTACTTTTGCGGCTATACTGCTGCGGCTACTGCTGCGACTACTGCTGCAACTACTGCTACTACGACTACGACTACTACTACTACTTCTACTACTACTACTACTACTACTACTACTACTACTACTACTACTACTACTACTACTACTACTACTACAATAATGCTTGTGCAATAGACTGCGCAAGAGTTCCAGCTGTTCTTGCTATGGAAGCGTGACTGTTATACGGGGCTTATGAGGGATATAATAAGCTGAGAGCCAGTGCTCCGCCAACATTCACACGTTTTAGTGTTTTTTTGAGAGCAAATTTTTGAGAGGAATCGTGCAAATGATGATACAAGCAACAAATTTGGCACACTTGTTCTCCAAGTGATACTAATCAAATCTGCCCGATTGGCCAATTGAAAATTCAAGATGGCCGCCAAATTAGCCTTTCGAAGTTGACGTTTTGCTTAGAAGTATTTGTAGTTGTCCGATTTGCATGATCTAGGTGTGGATTCCTATGTTTTCAAGCCTGCTGAAGTAGATTTTTCTGTTTATAAAGCACACTGACACATCTTTTTCAAGATGCCCAACAGATTGTCTGTTTTTCATTATGTAAGCTTTGCCCCGGCTAGTAAAAGTTATGCATACCATGCCACTGGTCCTCCAGCTGCTACTGTTCACATATGCAGCTGCAGAGTGATGTGCAGAGGATCTCTGACTGAAAGCACTTGCATCTTCCTTTGCAACCTTTCTTACAGGAACCCTTAGTCAGTTTCCGACAGCTCGCTGCAATAGGGGGTAGTGTTGTCCAACATATCTGCCATGTCTCTTCTTTCTGTGTCCACCCCCATTCAGCGGGACTGCTCGTGTCTGGATTGGAGATGGTTGCCTGGCCCCAGATGATCCCAGCCTGATAGGCCGCACGCTTTGCATGTTCTCTGAGGGCTGCCTGTGTTGGTGGACTTGAGTTGTACGGCCTCTACTTGCGGGCAAAGAGATCTAGTCTTGCTTCGTTCACACCATGCAGTGGCTGCGCTTGATCTGTCGTACACGAGGACAACAAATCTCTCCAGCCTCTGCAGGGCAAGATCACGAATCAATGTTAGATGCTGGCTGAGATTAGTGAATTGTTCAGAAACATCATCAAATACGTTCCAAGTCTGCCATGCAGATTTCTTCGCATTTCCACGGAAGGCAGACACGACGTCACATCCAGTGAACGCATGAAAGTATGGAATCCCTCTAGCTTTCTCAAGCCCTATTAAAGAAACTACCTCATGTACTGGAATCCATCGCATCTTGGCTCCTTGGCCAAAGGCAATCCACATTTTCTCAAGATCTAGTTCCTGTAAGGATGGCAGTACAAATATTGCTATTAGTAGCACGTCCGTGTCATTAGCCTTAATGATAATAAACTTGCTCCCATCAGTCATTGCATCCCTGGCGTGTCCAAATATTTGACTGTCAGCTTCTTCATGACAACATGGTGACACAGCATCCAGAGACTTCCTTGTGTTGCTAATGGCATCTTCTCCTTTTGTGACGATGACTGTGCTTGCGGTTTTTGCTTCACACATCTTTTCCACAAAAAAGTGAAACAGCTCAGTCTTGTTGCTGGCGTCACAAAGGAAGCTTTGCCAGTTTCCTGGTGTCTTACTCGTTCCTGTCACTCTTCATCTGATTCCTTGCCCCCTTTTCGACCTCGTCTCGGATTTCAGACTTCTTGTATACATCAAAGACTACGTCCACTCGCTCGTACCTGGCACCATAAGATTCCACCTTTGGGATGATGTCTTCTTTAGCATAGTCATCAAATGTCTTTGAAGTACGTGGAGGTAAGGCATTGATAAGTGCTGAGCCATCAATGATGATTGCATCTCCCTTTGGTTCTCTGTCTGGGATGTTCACTTGCGCTTCAAGAATTTCAACCAGCTGTGACTTCTGACACGAATGAAGCTTGCCGCTGTCACTGAGAGATGCAGGGTGTGACTGATTCTCGTGCTTGAAGAATTCTTGCAAGTCACACTGCCTGTTCTGTCACGAGATGAACAGTCGCGAGAATAACTGACAGTCGTTTTTTAGGACTTTCTCCTTAGAAATTCCCTCATCCTGCTTTTGTTTGAAGAAAGAAACAAGGTTTTTCTTGATTGGATGATAGAAAGGACTTTGACCTTTTTCCTCTAGCCCCTCTATGAATGATTGGAACTGCTCTTTGCCCCGCCGGTGATGTGTAGCTACCATTTCAGCTAGAGTTGGGTCTGCAATGTTCTTCGTGTCTAGCACCATCAGGTCGGCTGATTCTTCTTGGAATGGGTTGCCTATCTCCTGCATCACTGCAGAGAGTGATTTCACCTTTTCAAAGAAAGATTTCTGGGCACTCAGTGTCTGCTCATGGTGTCTGCTGCTGTAGGTGGCATCTTTTATACCAGACATGGCCTCGTATCCAGCTACTAGACTACTAACTTCGGGTCCAGCGACCATCCACCTACGAAGTGCTGACGGGTCTTCTGTCAACCCAATTGATCCTCCGTCACATTTGATCACTGCATTATTGTGCTCGTGTGCTTGGTCGATCGCTAGGGCAGAGAATTTACTTCTTGACTTGTGGATGGCAAAGTTCCCTTTGTAAAACTCCCTGGCCACATCTGGATGTTGTTGCTCAAGTGACATCATATCTCGGAGGTGAATTGAGATCCATCGCGCATAGTTGACATTGTTATTCGCAAAGAAGTAAGACACCAGTTCTGAAAGTGCTTCACGGTACAAGTTGAAGTTGTCTTCTCTGAATGAGCGGATCAGGGTGAATATGGTGAGCTCCATGTCCAGCACCAGACTCCAGAACTGGAACTGCGGACTCTCTTTCCTCCGTTGTTCACACCAATCCTCAAAGGTTATATCTGATATACTAGACTCTTCAGAGCGGTAATCATGGTATGCCTTCTTCATCAGTTTGTAAAAGCTGCATGCAGTGATCTGGTGTGCTTGTCTTGTCCTGGTAACACTGGATGCAGACAGGTAAGACTCTGTATGGTCTCAGTATGACTCTGGTAGTCTGACAGTATATGGACTCTGTATGACTGACAGGTTTCACAGCAGTGATGTCACCTCCATCACACGCAGAGACCTTTTGTGTACTACCCTCATCTAGTTTAGCCTGCGAGCCAACGCGGTTTACTAGGGTGTGGCCGATGCCGTGCACTAGCATCTTCTTGAAACCATAGATGAGAGTTGGGCCAGTGGTGAGGACCAGTGCCAGTAGTCCATCCAATGAATGTGGCTGACTGCTGAAAACAAAGGTACTACCTCTAACACTACACCCCTACACCCCATAGCTATGCAAACGTATGAAAATCATAAACAAATGTGAAAAGTGAGAAAAATATGTGTCAGTGTGCTTTATAAACAGGAAAATCTACTTCAGCAGGTTTGAAAACATAGGAATTCACATCTAGATCATGCAAATCGGACAACTACAAATACTTCTAAGCAAAACGTCAACTTCGAAAGGCTAATTTGGCAGCCATCTTGAAAAATGGCCGCCATCTTGGATTTTCAATTGGCCAATCGGGCAGATCTGATTAGTATCACTTGGAGAACAAGTGTGCCAAGTTTGATGCTTGTATCATCATTTGCACGATTTTTCTGCTATCTCCTACACTATTTTCGACAATTTACTGTACAACCAGTCGGCAACATGCAACTATGTCACCTGTACATATAAAATAATCTTTTGTGTGCAATCTATCTTCATGGAGAATCTATTTCAGAGCTCGTACGATCTACATCATCTGCATTATTCTTTGCCTTACATTTGCCGAAATCTTTCAACCGTAATAAAGATATAATATAGTAATCTTTACTCACGTCTAAATTTCAGTTTACTTTTTCTAATTCAATCACAATGCAGTGTTGTTATTTTGCTATGAATTATACGTACCGTATTTTAAAAGTAATATAAGTCATGCTTCTTTCTGCTTCAATTTGTTCATACTTGCTGAAGAAATATAAATCGCAAAATTTATTCTAATTGGCTAATCACTTTTAAACAAATGTCGATAGGCTGATTAGAATTATGAAACTACTCTAAGATTTATGTATTACATAAATTATCCTGGGCAGATCTGGTCTACCTGTCATGTAATATAATCAAAATAAATGGGGTAGTTTCGCTGAACTGAAACGCATGTAGACCCACTAATCTCCATAGTTCTAAAGAAATTAATTAGGACATGTGCTATATAACCAACTTTCAGAAATAAAGCATGCCTTCTGTGCCTCCGGCCCTGCTAAAACATAACATTTGAAAGAGAAACAGTAAGTGAAATAGTAAGAGGACGGGGAGTATGCGCGCTCGAGACAGGAGAAGAGAGCGCGACAAAAAGGGGAAGAAGAAGATGGTCAAGAAAGATAGATAGAGAGAGAGAGAGATAGATAGATAGAGAGAGAGAGAGAATCGAGAGAGAGAAAGAGAGAGAGAGAAAGAGAGAGAGAGCGAGAGAGAGAGAGAGAGAGAGCGAGAAAGAGAGAACACGCCCACTGTAAAGTTACGATAGAGCTGTCAATTAGTATTTTAAACATTACTGCTGTCCTTTTAGAGATATCGACCACCAAAATATTGTCTTGTTAATTTAGCTAATGTGTCGGTTTCAATCGATTACATTGCAAATGTTAGTGTTGCAAGGACAACCTCATACGCGTGCTGTCAATTATCCCGTGTTCACCGCAATGCTCACTTACACTATGCGACAATTCCACCGGCGATATCAGGTGCGTTGACGCCGCACGCGACAACTCGAGGACAGCGTAAATATGCATAGTCGTCGTGTGGCGGCCGTGCGCGCGCGAGCACGGAAATGCACGCGTGCATTAATTTGAATGCACGGCTGGGTGGCAAACAGAGTCGAGTGGTCGCTGTTAGATGAATGGGCGTGCAAGTACAAAAAGAGGATGCCAGTTTCTGTCACAACTGATTGATATACGACCTTACGTTTGTATACTATATCTACGTTATCCACTGTCATTAAAATTGGCATGTTTGCATGGAGCTTTACCATTAACTCGATACTACGGGCACCGAAATGATTTTGCTAGCAGTAGACACATACTATGTCGAACTTGAATTGACGATGTCACAATTTCATTAAGAACATAAATATTATAGATTTTTGTTAAAAAATAACTACTATATATCTAACCGCATTCTCTATATAGCAGAAATTCAGTTACACAATTTCTAACCACTTACTAAGTTAAACTGCTTCGCAAATAGTATAGCGTAGAAGAAATAGGATGGAATAGTATAACAAATAACATAAAAATATAATATAAAATATGAGAAATAATCGAAAGAATAGTATCGAAAAAGCGAATATGCCGTCACATAGACGAGGGCGGCAGTTGCATGGTTGACTTATGACCAGTAACACACGCGGTCATAAAATTTCATCGAAAACTACCACCGATATAACAACTAGGTCACAATTTACTCGTCTGTCCAAACTATCGCGCGCATGACTATCTAGTCATCTACATATTAATGTTGATTATGAGGCGACCTTAGAAAGGCGCAAGCATTTCAGACGCGCGTAGATATCAGCTTAATAGTTGATAAACACGCTATATGCGATGTATAATTATTTAGATGCTGGAGATTATAGCATTTCTGCTTGAATTCAGAATTCGATCAGGGATTGCAAGGCTGCGCATGGCGGGCGTAGACACAGGCGATACGTACATCGATGTGCTATGCGGATGTATTACGAATAAGCGCCACCTCTAGGCGAAATGTGTGTGCGTCACAGATAGCCCCGCCCTTAGACTCATCCACGAATGTTAGTGAGCCATGGATATCTACCCGGTGGTTTCGGGCGCTGGCGAGGTCGCGCGCTAACTATCGTATCTAGCAATGGAGGCAAGAATCATGGACGACTGGATTGAGAATATGGATGAATGATATTAAGATACGGCTCACTAGAAGACAAACAAACGAAAAAACAGTAACCACCGCACTATATACATTTCTCTTCCGTGGATACCACCAGCAACAAGAAAACGTGTGTGTTTGCGTGACTGCGCGTGTGCATGCGTACTTGCGTTCATGCATGTGTGTGCTTGTGGCGTGTACGTCTATGCCTGCGTGCGGGTGTGCCTGTGTTTGCGGGTGTGCGTGAGCGTACGCGTGTATGTGGGTGTGTGCGTGCGTGCGTGCGTGAGGCGTGCGTGCGCGCGTACGAGCGTACGAGCATGTGTATCTGTGTGTCTGTTGAGTTCGACACGGTAAAGGTTTACAAGCATTTTCTTGGAATGGACAGCTTCTGCAAAGCACCTCAGTAGTCGGTGTATATCGCTTGAGTATAATAAGTATTAAAGCGACGTCGTGAACGACTTGCTAACCGCGTGGTAATAATTTGTGCAAAACGGCGTTACTTACACAAAATGAAGTTGTTCTTTAAACAAAGTTACTAGAACTCATTCAACAATATTTAACAATATTTTCTTCACTATACACGCCTGCCGCGGTGCGTCGCGACGGTACCGTGTCACTTTGTGTGCATGTCACGATGCCGCCTCGGAATTTAAATGAACTTTTACACGCGTAGTTAACCCGGGATGAGAGTCGGCAAGTTTTAATCCATCCCAGGGTGAATGTTTGACAACTGCCCGGTAACTATTCATTTTATAACTGCTGCATACACCGGTCGCTTACACGGATCTATGCCCGAGTGCGTTCAGAGAAAAGCAGTCCATCCCTGCTGTGTTCCTCCATTTTCTTTAAAATGACAAGGTATCGTAATAATTGTTCCATAGTGATAAATAGCAAAGCAATTCATCAGATCTAGATATAACGTACTCCTTTATATATTATTCATATTCATAGAAATATATACATATATATATATATATATATATATATATCTAGAAATAACGCACCCCTATATATATTTATATATATATATATATAAATATTTATTACTATGGGTGGGTTAGTTATTGTTACACATGCATCATCACCCGTGGATGCTCGACGAACTGTGTCGGTATACAGTATCTAGCGCGCGCACGCGACTCATGCGTGATTACGGTCACGATCGGGTGCAGCCGAGTCGCCACAGGGTCCCCACAGTCACCGCATAGCGGCGACTCCCGTCTGAATAATATATAGGTTAGCAGTGAGAACATGCTGGTCTGCTCGGCCGATACGCCGATGGCGGGCGAGATATTTCAAGGACGGGCTGACGGAGCCGTTAAGATGCGGGACGCGGCATTGCGTGCTCACCAGAAGCTACAGGCGCATGCGGTAGAGTAGCAGAAGCAGCAGCAGCAGCAGCAGTCGCAGTAGCAGTAGCGTGCGTGTTTGAGAAAGAGCCTACAGGCCGCGTGAGCAGAGATATATACGGCAACGTCAGACAAAGACTTCCTGACGTTCCTACGCGGTAACACGGACGATAGTTTATAGTTGCCGTCACAACAACAGCAGCAACAGCAGCAACTTCAGCAACACTAAAGATGACAGGCGGCTGTCGGATACTCGCGCTTTGCGCCCTGCTAGGTAGGTTCTGGGTGTGGTTGCATATATCTCGCGACAAAGTGCGCGCTGTGCGTGTGTGCGCGCGTGTATGTGTGTGTGGGCGAGTGTGTATGTATGGTGCGTGTGCTTTAACCGGCGTGCGCGTATCCGAACGTGTATTTAGTGGTACGCGTGATCATTTCATCAATGCAGACATGCGCGCGCGTGCAGCGTCTGTTTGTAAGTGCGTGTGTGTGCGGGCATGAGTGTGTGTGCATGTATGTGAGTGTGAGTGCGTCCATGCGCGTGCGGGTGTATGTATCTTTACGTTAGCGAGCGCGCGTGTGTGCGTGTGTGTATGTGCGTGCGTACGTGCACACTTATGTTCATTTCATATTATTCCTAGCACGTCAGCCACTGATCAAGTAAAAGATTTGTTACCCTTAGGCTCTCGGTCCGCTTTGATAGTAACGATACTAAATAAACAAAAATTATATTTACTACCGACGTTTGAAGGTTCATGACAGAACAAAAATATATAGCATATCGTTCATGAGTTTCTGCGCAGTAGCGTGCGTGCGGTAGGGTTACGTGTTATAGAGCATTTGAACGGCGTTTGCGTTAAACTATTAGGCTATATAGTAAGTATACGGACATTGTAACTTTGGTAGTAAATTCAATTTGTATTTATCGCAAATAAGGCCGTGACAAGTGTAACAAAGCTTTGACGACGATATACTGACGCTAATCTACTCCTCTGTTCGCATCATTGTGCACAAACATAACATCATTATTTGTATCTAATTGGCGACATAATTACCTACACGTAATTATTGACGTCATTGTCTACACGTAATTGTTGACGTCAATACCTGCACGTCATTGTCGACGTCATAGCTTACACGTAATTGTCGGCGTCATGTCCATGACGTTGCCAATGTCGATGATCCACGACACTACGCACGTCATTACCCGCGCTATTGCTTGAGACGTCGTTCCGACACGCTATCATTGTGTTTGTAGTACTGCTCTTATCTGTTCAGCGGCGGCACAACGCTCTCTCGCGGGCAGATATAAGATGTTTCAGCCACCGCGTGTATAATAGAGAAACCTCTCATCTACGGGCTGGCTCGGTGCGCGAAAAGACACATGCAGTGACACGTGATGACTTGGGCTGTAGCAAGACCAAGGCCGTATATGCACGGCGCCTTGTCGAACCCGCCGTCGCCATTCACAGGCGATGTGCGGGTTATTTTTCCGAAAGAATTCCCTTTTCGCGTCGTAGCCCTTTTCGCCGCAGGGCTCCCAAAGGGGCAATGGACAAGACACAGGCGCAGTCTTCTGTATGATGCCGGCCGGGCCGTTATATGTCGGGCGGTCAGTACAACCAAATTTCTCTCACACGCGAACCACGACAGCGGATAACACTATGAGCATTAATCATCCGCGGTGCCTCACCTTTCCTTGCGCTCGCAGCGATAAAAACTTCTCTAACACGGCGCTTTTGACGTCTAAGTAAAAAATAAGTAAAGTAAATAAATAAGTAGTTGAACTGCGCGGAGATTTTCGTATAGAACTTTAAGACGCGCGTACATACGAGAGAAATCGAGAAGCGATGACTCATTGCAAAGCTTACCGTCCATGCGAAATATAAATAAATAAGAGGGAGGGGTGGGAATTTGAATGAACTACTGCGTCAAAATGTGTAAAGGATTTAACGGTAAAATTCGCTAAGTTGCCTCGTATCAATGATAATTTCTGATGATATCAATCACGGTCAACGTGCGCAGCAAGATGCACGTGACCAGTAACAATGGAAAGCAGTAATCGCCTGAACTGAATTTGATTACTATCTCGACGACAGTGAAACCATTAGGTTTGTCGCCTTGAGCAAGGATACGGTATGCCACGTAGCGTGACAGCGGGCGTGTGCTCCCACCACCCCCTTTCGCTTTCTCCTCGTCTCGCTTTCTCTTCTCACGCTCTCGTATTGTGCGCACATGCATGCGTCATACTCGTGCTGTTTCTTTGCCTTCATTCTCTGTCCATCTGTCTCTCGCTTTAGCTCTCTTTCTACATATTTCTATCTCTCTCCTCTCCCGTTCTCTTTCTTTCGTTCTCTCGTTCGCGCTCTCTTTCTCTCTTTTTTTGTCTCCGTTTCTCTTTCTTTTAGATACATTCGATCTCTCTCCCACGCGCTTTCAACCTCGCTTTTTTTTCTTTCGCACCTCCTTTCCCTTTCCCCTCTCGCTCTCTCTCGCTCTTCCCACTCTCTCAACCTCAATCGCGCGCGCGCTTTCTCTCACTATCTCTATATATCTCTTAATTTCTCTGATTTACATTCCGTCGTTGACGTAGTAGTGGGCGACGAGCGCGAATAAAAGTGCTAACTCTCACTCTTGGGACCAGCCCTTATACATTAGCATAAAGCCCGCGGGCCGGCACGGTACGCCCGCGTCAAGGCTTTCATGTGCGCAGATCGGCGCACACAGTCTGGCGATAAGCGTCGACGGGTTTCGTACGTGTCTACCTGTAAGCAGATCTACGACGCTCAACAGAGCGGTGTACGTACCTGCGTACGGCGCGTCAGTGATGCGCGCATTCCCGTATCTCCGCGTATCGCCGCCGCTGCGAAGTATGGGTCACGGATTGTCGGCCACGAGCAGCAGCGGCGCGCGTTAGTGACACTTTCAGTCTCGGCGACGACTCGTCTCCTACCTCAACCCCACGCGCGACACCTGCTGAAGATCGGACAATGACGCAATGAATTATTGCGTAACGCGTTGATGATTTTTTTGACTTTTTAGTATTTAGGTTTGCGACCGGGTTGGGCAACATGCTTCTTTCTTCTTCTGCAGCCCTTTACGCATGCGCAGTATGGTGCGCAGTGGAAAAGAAAGTCGTCCGCCGATGACGACAATGGAATGATAAGCGGCGTGGGCGCGTCTGCTAGTGTTGCGCTTTCGCAAGCAGTTTTTTTTTTTAAACGTAAAGTTGCGATGCCGTTTATGATGTGTTATCGTTAAATCGCAAATGCGCCGGAGCGATTCTGATGTCGCGATCAGGTATTCGGCGCACGAAATGTAGAACGCATCGCCGTCGTCTCATGAAACGTTTACAATGCGCTGCATTCCTGTCTTGTACAGTGTGCCGTCAGCGAAATTATTTTTTCCACTCGAGTTCCGGATACACCATAGATAGTGTTTGGTAATAAATGGGTGGTATATAAGATAAACCTGGTTGGATTACAGTTAGTGTTAGGGTTCGGGTTAGGGTTAGGGGGGAGTATAGGTGATACTCATATTTTTTCATTGTTGCTTAGAAAGCGAGTGAATGGAGTGCGCTGATTGGCTGTATTCCGGAACTCAAGTGGGGAAAAAAATATGCCGCCGGAGTCTCATCTAAGTGAAACCATCCAGTTAAATTTAGAAGTTGTTTAAAACCGGATCGAGTGTTTGTGCGCACGCCACCGCGTTATTCCCGCCCGCGTGGGTCAATTACTGGTTTACGTAAAAGTTGACGTAATTATTTGCGAGTGAAATCACATCTTCGCCGTCTTCAACGTTTGGGATATGAAATTCTAAAATGCGTGCGTAATTCGAGCACCACTTTGTGCGATCGTTATGCATTCATATTTCGCCTAGGGAAACGCCACGATGCATATTCTTCTTTTTCATTTATTTATTTCTCGTCCAGATATTTCTTATTTCGCTGCTCATAAAATCCATTTTCGTTTGTTACATAATGGGGTAGAAATAAATCAACAAAAATGAGCAAACACGAAGAAATGAGCATATAATGACTGGGGCGGTGCTGCCTAACCCAGTTCGACGCTATTGCTCTTGATGGCTGACAGATTTAATAGATTAGTTTATATTTAATCACAGTGAGTTCCACGGTCCAACAACCGCAAGCTACTAGCATGCTTTGCATATAGATCTAGTATCAACACATCACTAAAATATATAATCACTGGCATCACTATCAATATTGACACGAATATCAAGATTGACACGAATATCAATATGAATATGGTATGGGAAGACACCATATAAACAATAGGTGTATGGCTAAACATGCCGTATTATACGAGTAAGTATATCGTTGTGCGATGTGTGCTGTATCGCATGCAGGCGCCTCTCTGCGCATCGCATGTATATAGATTTGACTCGGTGTCCTCTACATGCACAACGATATATCTCTACTCGTTTATAGATACGGCATGTTTTAGGCCGATAAACCTATTGTAATTATATGGTGATTCCATACCATATTCCATATTGATATTTGTGTCAATATTGATATTCGTGTCAATATTGAAGTGATGACAGTGATTACTATAGCCGGAGACGAACGCGTAAGACACCTGAAACACCGCAGAATAGAAGACACCAGAGTCAAAAATCTATAGGACCAGTGCATGCTGAGGAGAGCACGCCTGCGCAATGCAGAATATCAGTGCACTTACTCGCATTAATACGTGGCATTTTAGCCATCGCAGCCTATTGTTTATTATGGTGTCTCTCCCTTTCCGCGCATTTTCCCATCTTCGCCATTTCCCATTTCGCCATTTCCCATTACGAATAGGCCCGCCAGTTCCGCATTCGCCATTTCCCACTTCCGCATTTCCCACTCCTCGCGACAGTTCCCATTTCGCACTATTTTTATGTTGCTTCTACCCCCGCAATCGAAAATTGCTACCTTCCATTTCTTAAAACAGGAGTCATTTCCTGAGGTTAGGGGTTAGGGCTGAGTTAGGGGTTAAGAGGTGAGGTATGGGGTGCATGTACATGATCCATGAGATTTGTATATGACGAATTTCGCCTTCTTGTTTCTTCAATAAATGGTCCATAGTCTAAAGATTCGTTTATAATTTTATTCATAGCAGAGGCGTGTACTGTTGAACCCACTCCTTCGAACAAGGGGGTGATCGGGGCGATAGGACGAAATGTTCGGAATGGGAGCCATGCGTGTCGAAACGGGAAAACTAGGCCGAAATGGGAAACTGCCAGAAGTGGAACTGGCGAAATTGCGGAAATGGCAAAGTTTGAAATGGTCGAAACGGGAAATGCTGAAATGGAAAATGGCTAAGTGGGATGTTAATGGCGAAATGGGCAAATGGGCGAGTGGGAAAGGCGAGAATTGCGAATAATACCGTTTTATATTGATGCGATATGATCAAGTATTCACATAATATAGACAGCTATCACGATATATATATTTCTATATATTATAGTATATTGTATATATGATATGATTCAGGATGTAGATAATAGGGTAATTATATGATAGATATAGATCCTATTATCTTACTCCTGATATATATATTACGTATAAATATGTTACATTATCATAATTCATATTCATAATTTTGTTGTCCAAAATATTAGAGTTTCGTGTCAAGTATTTTAAGTGATGACAGTGATGTATACTACCAGGAGACGACGGCGGACGACAGCTGAAAACACGCAGAGAGATGTGACAACGGAGTCGAAAGTCTATATAACATATTGGCGATGCGCAGAGAGGCGCCCGTGTCATGCGATTGACGCTACAGCACCATCGCAACAACGAATAAACTTACTCGTTATCAGGCTATGGTTTTTAAGTCCCATACACCTATTGTGTTTATATTGAATAAGCCGAAGTGAGTCAATATATACATAATACTAACAATATTACATATATATATCTATCAGAGGTAATACCACCGCAAAGTTTTGTATATATATAGTATATTAGATAGTAGGGGTGATAGAGGTTATATATATAGCGTCATATTATAGTCATCTATCATATGATAATTCGTGTCAAAATGGATAGTCGACCAGTGATTATATATTTTGAGGTGATGTTTGATACTGGAGATCTATATGCAATAGGCATTGCTGTAGCTTTGCGGGTGTAGGACCTGGTGGGGAACTCACTGTTGATTAAATGAATATAAACTAATCTATTAAATCTGTCAGCCGATCAATAGGCACTACGCGTAAGAACTGGTTTAGGCAGCACCGCCCCAGTCAATTAAGTGCTGCATTTCTTCGTGTTTTGACTCATGTTTGTTGATATTATTTCTACCCCATTATGATAAAAAAGCGAGAAATGATATTTATTGAGCAGCGAATAAGAAATAATCGTGGACCGAGAAAGAAATAAATGAAAAAGAAGAAATGCATCGTGGCGTTTCCCCTAAGCGCAATATGAAGTGCCTAATGAGGCACAAAGTGGTGCTCGAATTACGCACGCTTCAGAATTTCATATCCCAAAAGTTGAAGACGGCGAAGATGTATTTCATCGCAAATAATTTAACGCTTCCCTTTTACGTAAACCAGTAATTGAACCCACGC
>NW_014577640.1:21705-23152 GCF_000485595.1 Priapulus caudatus | reverse complement strand
TGGGAAATGGCGAAGTGGGAAAATGGCGAAATGGGAAGACACCATATAAACACTAGGTGCATGGCTAAACATGCCGTATTATGCGAGTAAGTGCTGTATCGCATGCAGGCGTCTCTCTGCGCATCGCATGTATATAGATTTGACTCGGTGTCCTCTATCTGCGTGTTTCAGCTGTCGTCGGCGTCGTCTCCGGTAAGACGCTGAGGCGCGACAAGCGCTTCTTCCTGCCGCAGACCGTCGTCGACCAGTGCGATCCAAACGTCGGAAACCTGACGTTCGCCGCCGACCCGAACAACTGTCAAGTGTTCTACAGTTGCGTTCACGGCTGGCCGAAGGTATATTGTTCGGTTCGTTCGTCGGCATGTTAGATGATGCATGCGTATTAGTTTTAGTTTAGGATGAGAGTTTTTAGTTAGATTAGTTTGGGAGCGTTTGGAGAGAGTTACTCGCGCTCGTTGCGTATCGCCGAGCACAGTTATAGCAGATGCGTGTATAGAGGACATGGCGTTGGTAGTGGTGATTGTATGACAGAAGTTGGCGATGACACTGAGCGGTGTGTTATTAACTATGGCCATATCGAGACTATGAATGTATGCGGTAACGTAACGACTGTGGTGACTGCATGTGGATATAAATTAAAAACGCATAAATACACGCGCAGTTCTCGAAGAGTACACACAAAGCAAATGTCACGAAAATGAACGAAGAAGCCAGGCATACATGAAAACAGCATTGCACTGCTTGGCCCGACGTAAGTAGCTGAAGCTACGCTGTGCCGTGCCTCTCGGCGCACGGGGTAAAAACTAACAAGTACACAACGAGCGGCGCTATTATGCGACGAGAATGCCTCTCGTAAACATGATCGATTCGCCATCGGCAGCAGACGACACCGCAGCCCGGGGCGGCGGCGTGCGCGCAGGTCGCCCAAGGACGCAGCTCCGCGATCTTCTCCGACATTGTCGGCGAAGAAAAGCACAGGCGCTTAACCTTCCCGGGCTTAGCGTGGCTGAGCGTGCCCGTCAGCCACCCGCGGCTGCTGCGACGTCATCAGGGGGCACGTTGTTAGGGCGTGACCCGCCCTCTCTGTTGGCCGGGTATAGAGGCGCGCGGGTGTGCGCGCGGTAACGGAGCTCCCACAGGTGCGAGGCGGTCCCGGCGCTAGTCGTTGGCTTTGATAAGGAGCGATTACACTTGTAGTAAGTGAAAGGAACGAACATTCTTCGCACGACGGCGGGCTCGCCGCACGGCAGCCGTGCACGTAATCCGGGTCAGTGGTCTCCTATGCGTGAGAGAGAGAGAGAGAGAGAGAGAGAGAGAGAGAGAGAGAGAGAGAATATGTAACGTTGCGTCATGGGTGCGCAGCAGGTATCTCATTAGACATTCGAGTATACCCCCGCTACTGCGTGTACTAGGACAATAAGGCTGTTTGTTTATGATTATATATATA
>NW_014577640.1:19104-20436 GCF_000485595.1 Priapulus caudatus | reverse complement strand
TACTCAAATTATTATATATTATAACATTATTGTTCCCATAAATCACAGTAATGGCGCTTTACTTTATGGTAAATTGATCTGTATTTGCATCGCTAAATTTTATTATTATTGTTGAACGTGTATCTTTTAGAAAATGATACTGTAGAAAACGCGCGAAGCGTTGTCTTTTGTGTATTTTGAAGGTAAAGGGCGCATGGCGTATTACAATTCACGTTGCCCGTTCATACCAGCATATATATAATTATGATCTGCTTACTGGCTACCGTTGTATGAACCACTACACTATACTTTACTATATTATACTATATAATATGCTATTACTGCTGCTTTGCAAGAAGGTGGTCATATTATCAACGAGGCTTTACCTTCGTTTCGTTATCTACATTTCCCGGTCTGCCTACGCACCCTCTCTCCCTCTCTCTTCCCCGTCCCACTCTCCCCCCCCTCTCTCTATATATATAATAATATATGTATGTATACATAATATGCAGTCGCATGCACATAATATATGGTCGAGTAGTTACCCAAGTATGCGGACACAGATACACCTATCTACAGATGGTTAAACGGAACGATAGACAGAGAGTCAGAGGATATATAGATGGATTAGGAACGGGATAAGAGAATGTGCATAGGGCGGACAGACGGGCGGGTGGCCGGAAAGATGGATGGTCTAATTAACGGACGATCAGACGGACGGAGGGATGGATAGATGGATGGATGGATGGATGTAGGGTCCCATAGCCTAAACAATTTACCATTGTGTGCTGTAGATGGAGCTGTGCCCAGGATTTGGTGTGTACAACCCAGGTAGCCAGCGGTGCGAGGATGAAGAGGCGGCAGTCAACGACGTCTGCGGTCATATACCGCCTTCTCAGCTAACCGCCGCCCTTGACGACGTCAATGTGGATGCTGGTACGCTAGACACGGCCGCCTCGCCACTGTATTTACGTTTCGAATGTTTATTATTGCAATTATTATTATTATTAATAATAATAATAATAATAACATTATTATTATTATTATTACTTTTATTATTATTACTGCTATATACATTGGTGTCAGGACCTTTGTACCAGTTATGCAATGTTTTGCAGAACATATTCAATTACGTCTATACGTCAGGTACTATTCTGTGTACAGACTAATGTATTTAATTAAAGCAATAGTAATATTTCCAAAAAAATATGAAATGTTACCACACAGCTATCGTAATAAATATTCGTTCGCATCGGTTTGCTTGCGAAGCTGTGATAATGATGCGCGCGCGTGCGTGCGTGCGTGCGTGCGCGTGCGCGCGTGCGCGTGTGCGTGTGCGTGTGCGTGTGCGTG
>NW_014577640.1:7394-18617 GCF_000485595.1 Priapulus caudatus | reverse complement strand
CTACTACTACTACTACTACTACTAAAAATATTATTATTATTACTGCTATTATTATTATTATTATTATAATTTTAATATTAATATTATTATGATTCATGTAACATGATATGTATCATTTGCTATACATTTTGGGTGTCTCCGATTGTGTTGTTTCAGCCGTATTTGTAATCTCACGGCGAAGATAACACGCATCTTACGTATCATCTTTAAATTTACGCTCGAAATTTTACGTCCTAAATTTTAAATAAGTGTATAGGATGTTATGACATTGTGTAACAGGGGGGGGGGATTGCGGTATCCGTGGTGGTTAAGAACTACTGATGTGCACCAATAACATATCAATAACCAATATCTCATCCAAAACATTTACAAGAACATCGTCTTCGTGATTCAGCTCCGTATTCACCTTCCTGTTGTCATGACACTACGTAATACATTGCGCCGCATTTCTCCCGCGACACTTGTTGCTCTGCAAACCCTCGCGACCGACCAGTCGCCGAGAATCAATCAATCGCAACGGTTCAATCGCAACGATCGCATCAATTTTTTTCATAGCTGAACCGTGCGATCGCAATCGCTGCCGACTGCCCGAGTGTCGCTGCAGCGGCGCCGACATTCCTGGCGACCTGCTCGCGAGCGAGACGCCGCAGATGGTGCTCATCATGTGGGACAACTCGATCCGCGTGGCCGACTACGCGCATTTATACCAGCAGGTGCGGCAGGCAGCAGCGCGCACCGGGGGACGAAGATGACGGCGATAACGATGACGATAGCGATGATGATTGCTACGATGATGACGACGACGGCGAGAACGATGATGACATCAACGACGACGGACGACGACAATAACGATGATGACGGTGCCAATGATGTCGATGATGACGATTACGACGATGGGGACGACGACGACGACGACGACGACGAGACAAACCCATAAGCGATCCTGACGATGATGATGGCGATGGCGATGATAACGAGGTGACGACAACATCGACGACTATTGTTATGATGATGATAATGTTTATGCTGCTGTTGCTGCTGCTGATAATGATGATGCTGACGACGACGACGAAGACGGTGATGATGATGACGGCGATGATGATGACGGCGATGATGCAACTTCGTGAAATGCGATCGTCAACCTCACAGCTAACGGACTGCGGTGGTTTAATAGATAATTTACTTCTCATTCGAGCAGGTATTCAGCAAGGTTGACGAAAGACGGGCCCGGAACAGGAGGCTTAATCCAAACGGATGTCCGGTGGCCGGCACTTTCTTTGCGACGCATCAGTTCACGGACTATGCAGCCGTGCAGTCGCTATTTAAGCATGGACACGAGATCGCCGCGAACACTATCACGTACGTATTACTAACGCCCTCTATATGTGGTCAGTGTAGCTAATGACGAAATATATTGTTATAGCTGGACCCCGAGAGAAGATTTGGGAGAATTTAACACGCGCAGGAAAATGCGTGGGGGGGAAAGCAGGTTAGATGTTAGTTCAACGATCCGGCGCATGCAGATGATGGATTAAATAATTAAATGGATTTAAATTACACAAATACATATTAAAACATTAAAAAATGTGCGATTAAATTAGTACTACAATGTCTAACGACAGTTCAAAGTGATAGAACGTAATCACTGCTGATTCTGCTATCGAATTATTAGAACCGGTATTATATATCTGCGATTACAAATCTGCATTGAAATCAATCGACAAAATGCTTGCGTCCTTTTCCTTAGCGGTACATTCGATCTGTACGCTGACGGATGGAGACAGGCGAACGCTCAGCGCTGGTCCAGAGAGCTCGGTCTACAGCCATCGATGCTTTCCCGCTTTGCCAACATACCCGATAGCGAGATCCGCGGGGCGCGCGCCCCCTACATTCAACCGGGCGGCAACCAGCAGTTCATGGCCGTTATGGAGAACGGCTTTCTGTACGACTCGAGCCTCGTCACTCTCCAGATGGACCCGCCGATCTGGCCCTACACGCTCGACTATCTATCAGAAGCCGGCTGCCTCGTGAAGCCGTGCCCGACGTCTTCGTTCCGCGGCGTCTGGGAGGTGCCACTCGTCGCCTGGCTCGATACGAACGACACGTTCTGTAGCAACGTCGACAGCTGCTACTTCCCCAACGACAAGGAGGAAGCCCTCACGCTGCTGAGATCGAACTTCCGGCGCCATTACGACAGCAATAGAGCGCCCTTCGTGATGTCCCTGCGACCAAGGTATTGTCATAGTATGCGATCGAAAGCGATTACGGCTAACTTTTTAAGTATATGCGACGTGCTTTTAACTGCTTTCAATATATCTTTTGGTTGAGTGTTTGCTATAGCTTCCGTTTGTTGTTGTTGTTGTTGTTGTTGTTGTTGTTGCTGTTGTTGTTGTTGTTGTTGTTTTAGTAGTAACAACAACAACATCGACGACGACGATGACGACAAAGACGACGACGACGACGACGACTCTTTCATCTGTCTTCTTTTTCTTGTTTCCTTTTTTTCTTTGGCTGATAATGACTTCTGCGGCAGCTGCTTCTGCGTTGTTGTAAATGCTCCTGCTCTGGCATGCTGTAGTATCAACGCTGTGTTTCAGGTGGTTCTACGAAGCTTACTATAACCTGGAAGCACTGCAGGAGTTCATGGACGAACTGCAAGCACTTGATGACGTCTATTTCGTTACCGCGACGCAGGCGCTTAACTGGATCCGTCGGCCAACCCGCTTGGCTGACGTAAAATCATTCGACGGTTGGTCATGCGACGCACCCCCGCCGTCAATGTGTGACCGCCCCTCACTCTGTGGCTACTTCAACATTACATATCGGCCGAATTCAGAGGAGCACCAGGGAGACCGCTTCTTCCAGACGTGCAACACATGTCCGGCTGAATATCCATGGCTAGATAACCCTCTCGGCCAGTAGGTGCCGCGCACACGCGCATGTACTGCTGGCGCCATCTTCAGCTGGAATCGTTAAACCTAACTGAAACCCACGAACGAGTATTTGTAAGAGGTGTCTTGGAGGTGTGTGTAACCTGGTGTTGTGCACGATACCTCTAAAATGTGCCAGCCATTCACACCACTAGTTAATCCAATATCTCGATTTATAACAATCCGTAGCTAGCTGATGACCGTAACTGTACCAGTGTATTTGAGATATTTCTTGCAATTTTTAATCTAGCTTTATCTTATATATATTTAGTTTGGGCTCGAGAGGTATCATCATCATAATGGCATAGTGCCTATAAGCAAGTACGAAGTCTATAACATGCAAATTGCACCCGTTAGGTTTTATTAAAATGGCTTAAAGTCTTTTTATATAGAGTCCAGCTTATTTAATAGCAAAATTGTAAATAGTGCAACAAACGCACTTGAATTTAACAAACGAGTATTTCTCGTATTAGGCACGATTAGTCAACAGTATCCAATTACTTGCAAACTCAATTACTTGCAGACTTGTTTTAAATACGCTCTAACATTATAACGCCAATTGTAAGAACATTATGCATTGCGGGCTTTGCCACCAAGACTACATAAGTGTAGCTGTGTATGGATTTCCTTGTCACCTCGCTGATTAGAACAATTGGAACGACAAGTCTTATGTTAAGTTTTAACCGACACGCAATGACACCCAGTGCGCGAATCAACGTACGATTTAGAACGAAACTTTTCCAGCATACAGATAAACGAGGATTTAACTTCAATCACAATCAACAGAGCAGAGTTTACGTTAATACGGTAACTGCGTATCTACAAGTAATTTATGTGAAACTCAATTCAAAACTGTGAATTTTGGGTCAGACCTTATGTGATATAGAATAGAAAATGTATAGTTAAAAGTGAGATGCTCGTCTGTTTATCTCAGAAGAGGCGTGAAGGTTGAGCTTCGCGCTTAAAATATTAAGTAAGTTGTTCGTTTAACACGAATCGCGTTCAATTTACTTGCGACCTAAACGATTTAATTGTGTAAATAACATGTTTATTACCGGGGAAAATGCATTTATATCGTCCGATTTTCTACGTACTGCGTGAGCCATTTTAGACAGACTTCTCTCATTTTAATTAGGACCGATAACCCGATTGTTATCTAGAGCGTCACAGAGTCCGTAGGGTAGTGTTATATATATATATATGTAATATATATACTGTATATGTAAATATATATATATATACCGTATAAATAAGTATCATATATATATATATATATATATATATATATATATATATATATAATGTGTACACTTAAGTATGTACTTAGACGTACAATTTCCAGTGTAGATTTACGTTGTTGTACTGTAGGCAGTTCACGAATTTGTTACATAAGTTTATAAAGATCGTGCTTATGCATTAGATTGGCTGTACAAATTTGACTAGTATGCTGACTGACCTTGCTCAGCCGTAGACGTTACGTATGCTAGTGTTGTTATTTATTCGCAGAACGTGGATGACACTAATGTGTGTGAATATAGAGACAGTATTGTAACGATTGTCTATGCTACGAATACTAGCAAGAATTTACTTACTTATTATTTAATCCACGGGCAGACTGCGAGAAACAACCGCTGTCGTATCTCACTTTTGCTAACAGAGATGATTATATTACACCTAGTGTGCGTGAAAATCAAAGTGACGATTCTATGTAATAAAATGATCGTAAATGCTAAATTTACCTACGCAGCGTTGAATTTACTCTCAGCCACTATCTCTTCGTCCTTCATCCAGCCTGATTGTATCATTTCAATCCAACCTGCAACTTTATAATATTATAATCTGACTGACAGTAAAACTTAGTAAAGCAGTACAGCCTAGTAAGACCAATATGGCGATTTGTGATGTCCACCTAATGCTGGTTACCCACACTCTTTTTGAATGCATAAAATTAGCACAAGAGCATTTCCCTTGGGCAATGAGGCGCTGATATGCCCACACGTCCATCCCGATACATTACTATAAGTATGGGTGAAAGTTAGGGCAATGCTGCCCAGGTAAAGTAGCGAGATCGCAAATTGCGATGCGTACCTACTGCTGCTCGGCCACACTTTCTTTTGAATACAAAGGATCGGCTGAAGAACATTTCCTTTAGGCGATAAAGCGTGGAGATGCACGCACCACCACTCTCATACGTTGTGGGAGAGGAGAAAGACACGTCATTGCCGCATAAGTGAAATGACAATGTAATGATTTGCAAGGCGCACATGCTTCTGGTCCGCCACACTCTCATTAAATACATGAGATCGGTCCAAAAGCATTTCTTTTGGACAACAACGAGCCGGGATTCCTGCACCCACATTTCTATATGGGACTGCTATCGGGAGATGAGGCGATGCAGTCGAAAGACGGTCTATCAAAACATGATAATATAAATTCACCCGGTCACGTCTGCCAAGGATGCGCGCGCGCAACACAAATACCTTTCATACGATTCGTCATCCTGAAAACGTACAACTGTCCTTCGCATGTCCGTTCACAGGTCAGCGTGGTTCCCGCTTGTTTCTTCTTCTTCATCTTCTTATTGTTATTCTTATTCCTCTTCCCGCTTTTGTTTTCCGATTGCGTTAAGTGTACCACGTCCCGAGCCGTGTGGCCGAATGCCAGATCACCGAGCAGGAAAGCTAGGAGATTTTTGTGACAGTCAACCGTGACAGACGGACGAGCGCCGTGTTCCTGTACATTAAGATCGGCATAGCCAGGTGTACCAGCCCGAAACTAACCGGAACCGGAACCGAAAGCGGAACGAAACCGGCTGGACGCTTCTAAGTGCGCATGCGCGCAGGCGCCTCTTGTTTTGCAAGGGCGCACACAGCGCATGCGCAATATGCTCATTAGTCATTTGCGCATCTTGCTCTTCGACACGGTCGAAATAAACAAACATGGCGGATGACAACCCTGTCACTGATGGAAACATTTGATTGAAACAATTTGCAATATGTAGTAAATTAGTAAGACTGTGTTATGTGTGTCAGGTTACAAAGCGAAACAAAAGAAAACAAAAGAGCATGTCTACTATTTCCTACGGCCGTGCAAAACAAGATTCAAACAAAAAGAAAACGAGAGCAAAACAAAAGAGCATGCCTGCGGAGCGTCCAAATACTACGAGCGTCCAAATACGCCGGTACAGGGCGCAGGGCGCAGGGCGCAGGGCGCGATGCTGCGAACAAAGTGAATATTATAGATCGGATTTTACCAAGCACACGTACTGTCGGACCGTCCGGCTCAACTTTGAACGTTCAAGTACGGCCGAAGAAAATTATCTTGGCAGTCAACGGTGACCGACGCACGAGCGCCATCTTCATGCATATTCGCATAGCTGCATGGGAATCGTGGCGCGATGCTGCGAGCAAAGTGAAGCATGTAGATCAGAGTTTACCATGCACACGTGCCGTCGGCCCGCCCGCGACTAGTTTGAACCTATGAGAACGGCCGAAGAAAATTATCTTGGCAGTCAACGGTAACCGACGCACGAGCGTCATCTGCACGCACATTAATATCGGCATAGCGGGGAACCCAGGGCGTGATGCTACGTATAAAGTGAATATTATAGACCGGATTTTACCAAGCACACATGCTGTCAGCCTGCCCGGCTCCGGTTTGAACGTATAAGAACGGCCGAAGAAAATTCTCTTGGCAGTCAACGGCGACCGACGTCGGAGCGTCATCTGCACGCACATTAATATCGGCATAGCGGGGAACCCAGGGCGTGATGCTGCGAGCAAAGTGAATATTATAGACCGGATTTTACCAAGCACATGTGCTGTCAGTCTGCCCGGCTCCGGTTTGAACGTATAAGAACGGCAGAAGAAAATTCTCTTGGCAGTCATCGGCGACCGACGTCGGAGCGCCATTTTCATGCATATTCGCAAAGCCGGGAATCGTGGTGCGATGCTGCGAGCAAAGTGAAGCATGCAGATCAGATTTTACCATGCGCACGTGTTACCCCCCTCGGCCCCACTTTGAACGTGTAAGAACGCCTGAAGAAAATTCTTTTGGCAGACAACGGTGACCGACGCACGAGTGCCATCTTGATGTACGTTAATATAGGCATAGCGGGGAACCCACTGTGTGATGCTGCGAGCAGAGTGAATATTATAGAGCGGATTTTACCAAGCACACGTGTTGTCGGCCCGACCGGCTCTGTTTTGAACGTATAAGAACGGTTAAAGCAGTGCCACCACGTTGAAGTAGCGAGATTGCATTTTTTCGATGCGCACCTTTTCTAGGCATACCGCACTCTAGATTAAATGTTTAACGTCGGCCCTAAGTCATTTCCTTTGGGCAACACGTCGCCAGCGTGTCCGCGCCCTATTCATGTACATTACCATATACCTGCGGCTGAGCAGTGCTACCACACTAAAGTAGCAAGAGTGAATTTTTCGATGCGCACCGTCTCTAGTCATGCCACGCTCCTGTGTAAATGCGTCAGCCCCAATTAATTTCCTTTGGGCGACAGATCGCCCACGTATCCGAGCCCTATCACTGTACATTGGTGTAACCATAGACCTTCGGTAGAGCAGTGCCATCACATTAAAGTAGCAAGATTGCATTTTCCGATGCGCACCCATTCTCGTGTGTGTGTGTGTTCGTGTGCGTGTGCGTGTGCGTGTGCGTGTGCGTGTGCGTGTGCGTGTGCGTGTGCGTGCGTGTGCGTGTGCGTGTGCGTGCGTGCGTGCGCGTGCCTGTGTGTGTTTGTGAGCGTGTTGACAGTCTTACTTTATTACCTCCGCCAGGGGCTTGGCGGAGGTTATGTTTTCAACGGCGTGTGTTTGAGTGTTGGTTTGTGGGTTTGTGGGTTTGTGGGTTTGTGGACGCTCGCTGATTGGCTGATTGGCCCGCCACCGCCGCCGCCGCCGCGCCGGAACCGCCTGTATCATACAGGTTAAGCCTAACTGAAAAAGTTATGGACGGATTGTCATAAAATTTTCAGGATACGTCAGAAATGGGCAACTTAGAATTGATTACATTTTGTGGTGATCCGGATCATATTAATTAATTACTAATTAATTAATTAATAAATTTCAGGATAGGTCAGAAATAGGGTAACTTAGAATTGATTACATTTTGGTGGTGATCCGGATCCAATTGAATTATTTAACTAATTAATTAATTAATTTTTCCACTTAATTAATTAATTAATTAATAAAAAATTTCATATTGAGAGAATTCAGCTGCCTTGGCAGAGGTCTGTGCTCTCCGAGTGCTCTAGTTTATAAATATAATACCTTAAAAACATACCGCGAGTTGTTGTTCTCGGGTTCTATTCCGTACTTAACCAGTGATAAGTCAGAAAATCTACACAAGCATGAAAAGTGAGGCAAAGCATCATGCTGCAAGACCCGTTAGCCGAAAAAGGAAAAGACAATTAGTATGAGCCTACAGCATATACTGTGATGTGACTTACATATTATATCTGATCTGGTTAAGTCACGATTCACAGAAAGTCTGTTCGACTATAGTACCCGTGCTGACGTCTACGTGTACGTGCGCGTGCGTGCGTGAGTGTGCGTGCCTGTATGGCATGACTGTGTGTCTGTGTTTGTATTTGTTTATTTAGCTGTGCGAGTCGTTCTTCTGTCCGTCTATCACTGCGTCTGTACGTCCGTCTGTCCGTCTGTCCGTCTATCCGTCGGTCCGTCAGTCCGTCTATACCGCCGTCGGTCAGTCGGTTAGTCCGTCCGTCCGTCCGTTCGTCTGTCCCTCGGTCCGTATGTCCGTCGTTCCGCCGGTCCGTCTATCCCTCCGCCCGTACGTCCGTCTGCCCGTCCGTCCGATTGTCAATCTGTTCCTCTGTCCGTCTGTCCGTCTGTCCGTCTGTCCGTCTGTCCGTCTGTCCGTCTGTCCGTCTGTCCGTCTGTCCGTCTGTCCGCTCGTCCATTAGTCCATCTGTCCCTCTGAACACGCTGTTTATCAATCCGTCCACCAGCACATCTATTCATCCATCTATCTATTCGTACATCCATCCGTCTGTCCGTCTGTCTGTCCGTCTATCCGCATTTCCATTTGAACGTTTGCCCGTTGAACGTTAGTGAGCATGTTGACAGTTTTACTCGTCTACTTAAAATATCGTACCTGAAAAACATACCGTGAGTTGTTGTTCTCGGGTTCTATTTGGTACTTAAACCAGTGATGAGTCAGGAAATCTGCGTCATCTGAAATTACAAAATAATGAATGGAACGACCAACAGTTTAACGTGAAAACGCAAGAATGAAGAGTAAGGCATAGCAGTATGGTGAAAGACCCGTTAGCCTAAAAAGGAAAAGAGAATTAGTACAAGACTACAACACACCGTCATGTTACTTACATAAATATCTGATCTGGTTAAGTCACGATGCACAGAAAGTCTGTTAGGCTATAGTTCCCGTGCTGACGTGCACGTGTACGTGCGTGCTTGTATAGCATGACTGTGTGTCTGTGTTTGTATTTGGTTGTTTAGCTGTGTGAGTCACTCTTCTGTCTGTCTGTTCGCTTGGCCGTCGGTCCCTCCGTCCGTCCGTCTGTCCGTGTGTCCCTCTGTTAGTGTATCCGTCCGACCGACTGTCCGTCCATCCGCCCGTCCGTCCGTCCGTCCGTCCATCCGTCGGTCCGTCCGTCTATCGGTCCGACCGTCGGGCTGTACGTCTATGCCTCCGTTCGTCCGTCCATCGGTCCGTTTCGTTCAATGTCCATCTCTTTCTGTGCGAGAGCGTGTGCTTACATGCATGTGCGCGTGGGTCGGTGAGTGTGTGGGAGTCTGACCGTTTGGAAGTGCGTATGTGTGTGTGAGCATGCGCGCGCGCCTATGTATGTATGTGTGTGTTTGTGTATATGTGTGAATGCGCGCGTGTGTGTCTGTGTGTGTGTGTGTGTGTGTGTGTGTGTGTGTGTGTATGCGTGTATGTGTGTATGTGTGTATGTGTGTATGTGTGTATGTGTTGTTGCGATTCCTATATGCATGACCTGTAGAAAGATTACTGTAACTTAATTACTACTGGTGTAGCTGCTGTTCCTTAAACACGGAACACCTGCACACACACACACACACACACACACACACACACACACACACACACACACACACACACCCCCCGCCGGCATACGCGCTAACATACCAAGGCATCACCGCCATTGCCGGGGTGTTTAACGGTGCAGCACAGGTGACGCTGCGTATCGCTACCGTCTGCACGCGCAGCATGCTCCAAGACATGGCCAGCATTAGTGTAGGCAGGGCTAGCGTAACCAGCACAGCCGTGCAGACGGAGATAACAACGGCTGACGGCGAGGCTCAGACGGAGGAAATCACCGTTAAGGTGGGAGAGGCTCAGACGGAGGTCACCACCGTTACGGAGAGAGGGGTTCAGACGGAGGTCACCACCGTAACGGAGAGAGAAACTCAGACGGAGGTCCCCACCGTTACGGACATAAATGGTCCGGTGAAGGTAAACGTCTTTAGAGAGTCCATAACAATTAATTATATCTCTGTCTTTCTTTCTCGCTCCCATGTTACTGTGAAAATATGTCAGCCTTGTACAGATATCCGTATTTACCTTTATATATGTAGACACCGTCGATTTCTGATGTTAATCACTGATTTTAGATCAACGATACCGTCCCACCCACTAACCAGGAGGGTGAAAAGTGTGGAAATATACGCAGAAGTAAACAGAAGAAGGCTACACTACCAATTCCGCGCAAACCCGAGCCAGGTATAATATGCTATGCAATCTATAGAGTGAATGACATCGCCCCCTAGCGGTATTTGACACTCACTCTATAGATTGCATAGCATACCATACCTGGCTCGGGTTTGCGCGGAATTTGTCAGATCGAGATTCCTTTTATAATGCTTCACGTTAAAGGAACCTGTAATATTTGCAGCCGCGCTTGAAGACGAAGCCTACGTGACTGCGGCGGAGACAGACGGAGAGGCGATCGGTGCGCTCGTACTCGGACATTCGCTGCGTCATGCTCAGGTCACCCGCAGACTCGTCTGCATGGTTACCAAGAAAGTCTCTATGGAATTCAGGTGAGAAAACGACCAGTAACATGCGGTCCCTCGTTCTCCCTAATCGGCACGCGTTTATTACGGGGAAAACAAAACGTACAATCATCATAACCTTTGGTACGTCTACTATAAGCTTGACGTAATCTAGTAACGGAATGCGTGTATGATGACATTGAATGTGGGTGTGTGCGCATGCGCAGAGACCTGCTGTCGGACCATTACAACGACATGATACCAATTAGCGGCCT
>NW_014577640.1:1790-6693 GCF_000485595.1 Priapulus caudatus | reverse complement strand
TGGTCAGCGTCGCGTTTGTGCGTGTTTGTGTGTGTGCGTGCGTTTGTGCAGTGTGTGTGTGTGTGGGAGGTTCTGTGTGTGTGTGTGCGTGCTGCATGTGCTGCATCGTGTGGCATGTGTGCATGTGTGCGTGCTCGTATGTGTCGTTACGCTGTGCGTGCACGTGCCGCGTGTGCGTGTGCGTCGTGCGTGTTGCGTGTGCGTGTGCAGTGCGCAGTGCGTGTATCGCGCGCATGTGTGAGTGCGTGGTGTGTCATTGTGTTAGACATGTGTGCCTGAGTGTGGTGCGTCAGGGCGTCAGAGCGTGTGCGCGTGGCTCGTGCGCGTGCGCGTGTGACCGGTCTGTTGGTGGTGATCTCGCTGTTTGTGCTGCGGTTGGCGTGTGGTGTATGCGCGGTGTCGTAGTGTGGGGCGTGCGTGTTGTGTGTAGGACGTGTGTGCCTGAGTGTGCTGCGTCAGTTGTGGGAGCGTGTGCGTGATATATACGTAGCAGTCTTCTTTGGAGCTGGGGGCGGTGTGTACGTGTGATGTGTAGAGTGGTTTTGTCCCGTTGTGTGTGCATGCGTTGTGCTGGTCGTGTGTGTGGTGTGTGTGTGTGTGTGTGTTGTGTGTGTTGTGGGATGTGGTGAACGTGTGATTGTGTGTGTGGCCTGTGTTGTGAGTGGTGGTGGGCTGAGCCAGTGTGTGTGTATGTGGTGTGTGCTGTATGTGTGATGTGTCTTGTGTGTGTGTGTGTGTGTGTGGTGTGGTGTGTGTGTGTGTGTACGTGTGTGTGTGTGTTGTTGTGTGTGTGTGTGTGCGGTGTGCTTGTGGTGCTGTGTGCTGCGTGCGTGTCCTGTGTGTGCATGTGTGTGCACGTGTGAGTGTGTGTGCATTGGAGTGGAGTGCGTGTCCGATCTGTGTTGTGCGTATACGCAGTGGAAGAGGAGGTTATATCTACGTTTGGCTCTGTTCTTCGCTCCGCTCGCTGCTCGCTGGTGTGCATGCAGTTGTCTTCGTGTGATTCTGTTGTGTCTATCTTCGTCTGTGCGGCATCTCCTGTGTGTTGTCACGAAGCCAATGTCAGCATTTTCTGTCTTGCGTCGTGTACAAAGGACTATTCGTTGAATTAATTCGCGCATTTGGTAAAAATGCTCACGTGATTATTTTGCAAACAATGCCATGGATTCTTTCGCATGTCTTAGCAGCGACCTCTGTGCGATTCTTAGCCTCAAAAACTGCATCGTGTTTGATCGCACAGCTAGTGCGCGTTTGCTATATTTCAGTTAATTACCTCGAGCCGGTTAATTACCTCGAACCGGAACAAAATTAGTCTTAACATTAGCCTTAACTTTACGATGTTATTGAGATTGGCTCAGGTTAATTGCTGTTATCGTTTGTTTTTATCGTAGCTGCGAATCTTTTCTGCCAACGCTATTCTCGTAACGTTAACATTAGTGGTAAGTGCTACCTTAGCATTAACATTCGCCTAACTTCACGATGTTTCTGAAAGCGGTTTCAAGAAAACTAAAGCTGTATCCCTCGTAACATATGATGTCTAGTCATTTACGTACTTTACTCCCATCCCCTCACAGTCTGCGATTCTTCTATCCTCTCCAATTCTACTACTGACTACTTCTCTCTCTCTCTCTCTCTCTCTCTCTCTCTCTCTCTCTCTCAGCCATCTTCCCTTCCCCATATCTCATTATTCTTAACTCCCCCCTTCCCGCGGGTTCTAACTAAATAAAATATAAACATCGATTTGACTAAGTGATTAAGATGAGATTGAAGTGACTAGATGATGATGAGACAATGACTAGATGATGATGACTAGATGATGACTAGATGATGACGACGACGACGACGACGACGACGACGACGACGACGACGACGACGACGACGGACGACGACGACGGACGCACGACGACGACGAACGACGACGATGATGATGACGACGACGACAATAATTACAGTAACAACAGCAGCAGCAATGATGAGTTGACTAGATAATTGTTGTTTTTTTTATTTAAGGCAAGCAATACTACTGGGAATATATATGGTAACCATGCGCACGGGTTCAAACGTTATCACAACATAAACACATAGCAAACTGTGTGAGCATGTGGACATTTGTTCACGACAACCACTAGCGCCCGTAATGCTATGTTTAGCGTGCAGACAACTGGATAGTTTCGTCCCAAGCCCAATTCCAATACGAATCTTGACTGAGCTATGTGGTATGAGCTATGGGCAAACTATATGGTGTATTAGTTTTAAAGTAAGCTCCGATACACTTGTAATAATATTACTTATTCCACACACGAGTGCATAGTTTCGTGTAAACTATATAGGGGCATTATTTTTATAGTAGGCATAAACTCCGACACACTTGTAATAATATTATTTATTCCACACACGAGCAGGCCCGTAGCCAGCTGTTATATTGGGGGGGGGGTGTTTCGTTTCAATGTTGGCAATTTTTCTCGGCAGAGGGCGTGTACAGGATTTGTACCAGGGGGTCTAACCGATAACCCAAAGTTGCGGAGCCACGGCACGCGAAGGGGGGGGTCTGGGGTGGTCTGGAAAATTTTTAAAATTAAACCCCCTCAGATGCGTTTTCTGCGCGAGCAAGGGGTGGTCCGGACTCCCTGAACCCCCCCTGTACACGCCCCTGCTCGGGCGCGAAGCGATCAGGCGAGGGAGCCAAGCGACCGAGCGGGGGGAGGGTGTGGGAGGGGGTGTTCACTGTTCACGCTCCCGCACGATGGAGATTTTGCAATTATTACACTAAAATGGAGCGACCTGAGGTGAAATTCTTGCAAATTTTCAACAACAAAAAAATTTTGTTTGGGGGGAGGCTCGGGGGGGGGGTTCGTTCGAACCCCCCGAACCCCCCCTGGCTACGGGCCTGTACGAGTGCATAGTTTCGTAGTAAACTATAGGGGGCATTATTTTTAAAGTAATCTCCGATACACTTGTAATAATATTAATTACTTATTCCACACACGAGCGCATAGTTTCGTAGTAAACTATAAGGAGCATTATTTTTAAAGTAAGCGTAGATCTATACACTTGTAATAATAGTTTATTCCAAGCACGAGAGCATACATTTTTGGCCAACTCAAGTCTAATACAAATATCGTGTGAGTTGTGTTTTGGGGTGCATTTTTAAGACAAGCCTGGATACACTTGTAATAATATTGTCTATGCTATTCACGAGCGCATAGTTTGGCCACAAACTCGACTGCTACTCGATCTTTGAATGGATTATGTAACCAAGGAATTTTTGTATGAAAGATATTTATTGCTTCTAATAACTAGTTCGGCTGTAATAGTTAATAACAGATACATCCATCACCTGGAACATTGAGTCAGCTATGATACCAGATAAAAAAAATTATTCAAAACAGGCAGTCATATCTGTACTGATGTTGGTTAGTACGCCGATGAGTGCATAGTTTTGTCGCAAACCTACCTAAATGTAAACATCTGAGTGGGATAGTGATCAAGATGATTGTTTTTTTTCTGCGGCAAACAATATTGCTGGCAATATATCAGTTACCAGGAGTCACCTGGATTAGCAGGTTCACAAGGAGTTAACAGATCTTTACGGGTCGCCTAGCTGTTCTAGTTCTGTTGCGAGTCGGACTTTGGCTCTCTACGTTTCATCATCTGATCAGACCAACTAGAAATATCTAACTTTATTTTAGTTCACAGTCTCTTTCTTCTCATTTCAGGCTTTAGCTCAGTTTGTTTCATCATATAAGAAGACAAACAAGGCACATCTCATGACCAGTGTATATCTTCTTAGTGCAAGCAATGCACAGATTAAAGCGTCACACTGAGATGCCCTCATCTAATTTTAAATCTATCTAACACAGTATATTCTCATTACATCATTAACTCTAGGGTTAGACCATCGATCTTCTTACATCAACTTACGATTATATATCGATTCCGAACTTTCCTGTGTTGTAGCAATGGATGCCAACGGATTTCTAAATTTGTTCATTTTGAATAATACTAGTTATCGTGCGCCCAAATACTAAGCACTTAACTGTTGACAACTCTATTCCATCATGAAATCTGAGTTGGTTATGTGGCTAGGAAGGTGTTTTATTTCGGACAAGATCGAATTATAGATGCCAGATATTGGCTGCAGAGCGGACACCGAACAGAACGTTATAACAATGCAGCCGATTGTTTACCTTGTAATACAACGTATTATTCGCATTCCCTATAGACATCTAAATGCTTCACGTGGTTACAGCGTTACTTTCGATTGTGTACACGGCTTCTATTGAAGACTAAGCAAACACTATTGGAGAGCACCGAAATGGCTCGCTATGGAAGATATATAAATCACAAACACATTACAACATGCATCTCACATATTAACTATGACATTGTATGCACTACATACATGTATGTTTAAATCGAATGAAACGACCAAATATACGCTTAAGGATATTAAATTGAACTAAAATAAACGTATATTGATCTTATTTCATAGTTTATAGGCGAGATGCATGTTATGAAATGCGATATTTGTGAAATAGGTGCCTTAATCAGGGTATTTAGCAATCAAGATGTCTCTCAATGCAACGCGCTTTTCGAAAGGCAAAAAATGGCTCATTTTAATTTTAGTAGAATCAGATGTATGATATTAGACTATAGTTTTCTTGCAAACAATTCGAACATGAATATAATGTAGGCTATATTACCATGATTATTATGTTTTTATCAACAGGCATTTATGCCTGTAATATTGACTAATATGAGACTATAGTTTTCTTGCAAACAATTTGATTAAAGGAAGAGTTTATTCTAGGGTTATTTTCAGCTAATTTAGGTTATAATTACGCTACATACAAAGTTTCATGGTTCAATCACCATTAGAAATATTATTAAAAAATGTTTTAAA
>NW_014577640.1:0-1780 GCF_000485595.1 Priapulus caudatus | reverse complement strand
AAAACTAACGACTACAGTTTGAAATTACAACGACGGTGGCGCCACTCAAAGCGCACGATCCGAGAAGTTGCGCAAAACCACTTTCGAGCCAATCACCCGCGGAATACCCGCGGAATACAAGGGCTACAGACCGAGGGTGTTTCTTATTTATTCATTTAAAAGCAAAAGGATTGTAATATCTTATAAACGACATATAGTTTCAGTTATAATATGGATAAATTTGCCCTAAAATGTATATCGTTCGGTTAAATAGCATTTAGGTATAAATATAATTGCACTTTTGTGATTAACCCTCGTAATCATTGTAACCTGCAAAATAAATTGGCAAATACGCAACTTTTTCGGGGTGGCAGCACGGTCGCGGGTGTCATGGCGCCGTTCAAATTTCGTAGCGTTGATGTGCAAATAATTATAACAATTAAATTAGGTATCTGGTAACAAATACGTATGGGTATAGACGATTTGTTATACAGTAAGTACAGTTGTATGCAGTAAAATCCTAGAGGCTACTGTCCCTTTAATTTATGCCTGTAAAATTTAATTGTCCACACCAGAGCACATGGTTTTATGGCAGAGAATACAAACATAAATATCTCGTACGTAGGTTATGTGACAAGGCGCATTATTTTCTAACAATAAGCATATATGCCTGTAATATTGATTAATATTAGACTATAGCTTACCAATTCGAACATGAATATAATGTAGGCTAATTGACCAGGTGTAATATTTTTTAAACACAGGAATTTGTGCCTGTAATATTGAGTTGTCTACACCAGAGCACATGGTTTTATGGCAGAGAATACAAACATAAATATCTCGTACGTAGGTTATATGACAAGACGCATTATTTTCTAACAACAGGCATTTATGCCTGTAATATTGAGTAATATTAGACTATAGCTTTCTTGCAAACAGTCAGAACATGCATATCATGTAGGCTATATGTGTAGTATTTTTTATCATTATTATATTAGACTATAGTTTTCTTGCAAATAATTTGAACATGCATGCACATCATGTAGGCTATATATGAACGGGTGTATTATTTTCTAACAATAGACATTTATGCCTGTAACATTGAGTAATATTAGACTATAGTTTTTTTGTAAACAATGTGAACATGCACATCATGTAGGTTATATGAACGGGTGTATTATTTTCTAACAACAGACATTTATGCCTGTAATATTGAGTAATAATATTGCACTATAATTTTCTTGCAAACAATTGGAACGTAAATGTCACATAGGCTCTATGACAATTAAGGTGCATTATTTTTTAACAACAGGCATTTATGCCTGTAATATTGGACTATAGTTTTCTTGCAAACAATTGGAACGTAAATGTCACATAGGCTCTATGACAATTAAGGTGCATTATTTTTTTAGCAATAGGCATTTATGCCTGCAATATTGCGTTCTCTATACCAGAGCACATGGTATCATAGAAAAGATATGCTATATACAGCAGCTGCTCTAACATCACATGACAACGTCATCTTAAACTCACATCATCAAACGTGGAGTGCATTTCACGTGGTATCGCGTGGGCCTTTACCATGCTCGAAACAGAATAACAGCAACCTATGCCGTTGTCAGAAACATCGCAAAGTTACGACCAATTTTGTTCCTGAAACCGGCCTCTGGGAATTAACTAGAATATAGCAAACGCGCAATAACTGTGCGTTCAAACACGATGCAGTTCTGAGGTAATGAATTAAATCGGATTTCATGACATATCCACAGATCGAGGTCGCTCTAGCATCGAATAGAATCAT
>NW_014577639.1:169533-196722 GCF_000485595.1 Priapulus caudatus | reverse complement strand
GAGCGATCCTATAAGAATATCATGCTTACATCCCTAGAGTCAAATTGACTTACGCTGACAATGTGCCGATGTGTGAGTCTTATATGATAAGTGGAGAAACAACCACACAATGCTAAACGGTGGCATCAATTTTGTGCGATTATCAGCTCACCGGAGTCAGCTACTGAGTATCTACCGGTTTAACTATTGGAGTTAAAACACTGCATTGATCGAACAGACGTTTAATCAGTAAGACTAATCTGGTCTGTGGCATAACCCGACCAGGACGGTGTGTCACAAGGTGAGTGTGACTATTAACGTCAATCGGAGTAGGTATGGCTAACGCCTAGGCAATACCGCGTTTCTTGAGGCTAAGACTAGTCAGTCATACGTGTGAGCATAAGCGAAAATGGATCGAAATATACTACAGGACAAAGAGACGCCCCACGAGTATGTCACTATAGTAGATCATAATTCTAGTGATTGAGAGGCCATATACTGCAAGTGAGCCAGCAAAATGCGCACGTATATCAGCGATGCATTATTTGCGAGATAATGCGAAAATGACATCCTGACACATCGCGTAGAGTAGTTTAGCTAAACAGCTCTAATACTGTAGCTGAGGAAAGAGATCGAAAGATGCAGCTACGACCTCGATGGACGGACGAACAGTGAGACACGAACCGAACCAGTCGGCGACAGCTCACATTTGAAAATTAACATTGAAGGCGTTTCTCCCTTTAACATTTATAGCCAATTATATGTTACTTGCGTCTCTAGTCTGTCAAATTTGATTAACGTTGTTATCTCCGTATTCTTTCGTTATAAGGTCGCGTCTGACTTTTCAGACTGAGCTAGGTTATGAAAAGGTTAACGAGGAAGAGCTAGGTACAAGAGAAACAAATAACTGAAGTGGGCTTGTCTCGCGGTGGTAGGTGCCTGTTTGAGCAAGTCACCGTGAGGCACGGGTGTTTCTTATAACGCATCGAACATGGCACCCATAGCAACGTGATCATAAGAATACCATAGCCAGTTTCACTTCTACTGGGTTATATAGTTGGTTCTCGAGGCTCAAAATGACTAAGCCACTGCCAGCAAGGACAGCTGATTTCCGGCCTAAGGAAATTTCTTAGCGAGAGCTTTTTTAACCAAATAAGTTTACAAGAACGAAGAGGCGAACCGGAATTGACCTCCGTGCCTGATGTAATACGAGTGTAAGTAACATGTATAAAGCCCTGCAAAGATATTTCAAAAAGTCCGACCATAGTATTTTATGAGAAATTTCTGAAGAAATAGGGCGATACGGAAATAGTGCGAGACCATAGCTATATACTTCAAATCATTACGTACGGCAACGTGTTTACGTAAACTAAGTCAAAGCCGTAATTACCATGAATTTTTGGAATGCTTGCCAAGTATAGCGCTAATTCTCGAAGCCATTGTCTTTGATACATTTTTTGCGTAAGAACAGCCTTCGAACCAGGCATGGCTAAGATTGGTTCCAGCCAAGACAAGGACAATGCAAATTTCATAGAAATTGCTCTAAGGTTTGGCTTGTCATGTCGAGACAGAGAGGAGCGAGGCGCACAGGATGTCAAGCGGCGCGTGGTGGATTGCCAATTATTGCGTGAGGGAGAGCTATTCCAGCCGGAGCCATGAAGCCGACTCCAACGTTTAGAAATAGTGGCCTAGCAATATGTGGCAGGTGACTAGTAAATGACATCCATGGAGCGTGGGAAAGGGGCACTCGAGCATCAGTTTTTGGTATGTGATGTATGGGATGCAGTAGTTCGTGGTACGAGCACATGCCATCTATTGGGAGGAATAGGCAATTTGTATATAGAATGTTTTGACTTAATAACGAGAAATTTTTAACTTTCTTAGTTAGAAATTTTTGTCTCACAGCAGATCCGAGCTCCGCAAGCAAGTGGTGATTCTGAATATAGTTACTTCGAAGTTACGTAGGCGCGATAGAGTGAACAAATATGTCAGGGGCGAAAAAGGCGAGGGACAAACAAAACACACAACACACACACACACACACACACACACACACACACACACACACACACACACACACACACGATTAGCCAACTTATAGTATAGATAGATATATTACAGCAGGCGTATGATATGTGGCGGGACAAAGACAAAGGCTCTGTGGCTGGGAATGGCAGTGACACCGGCGCGCACAGGCAGGAAAATTTACATTTTCTCATGATCACGATCACGATAATATGCATTGACACGCGCATATACCGGTGCATGCGACGTAACCTAGCTAGGGCGCGAGTAGAGGAGATATGGTCGTTCTCTGCTACCCCCCTGGTGCTGCCACCTTGGCACACTAGGCTACATTGTCGTGATGGCAGACGTCGAGGAAGTCGTTCGCGTGGAGTTCAAATCCCAACGTGGAAAATTATGCATAGCGTTAAACGGATTCACTTATACAGAGAGGAAACGCAACGACAACGGGCCAACGATCCTATAACCACATTGCGCGTGTGACGACCCCGTGCCATTCCACGTGATAAAATCACCAGCAAAACAATGCAACACACGTGGTGAAATCCGACATACAAGCAAGGCAAAGAACCGCGTAACAATATATATATATATATATATATATATAACTTTATTAGTATTACTGGGGTTGTACCCATAGAAGTAGAATCGAGGTTGTACCTCTATGCTGCATGTAGGCATACCTGTCCAAATTCTGACGATTAAATATAAAACCATAATAAAAAAAACTATACTTTCTTCTATTTTATTAAATTATACCTATTTCCTAGCTGAGCGTCTTAATTTTTTTGAATGTCAACTAAACATTTATAATGATAGATAATGTGTGATATCTGTACCACTTCAATGTTTAACAATCACAGTTTAAGCAGGATAACGCACCTAACGCTATTAAATCCTACGTGTAGTGTCTTGATATTCTTAGTCTATGGTGTATCTTAGTACGTGCCCTGCTACTTGTTAAGCGAATCGATGTTGCTGACCCTGGCGAATAGAACCATCAATTGAAATTGACATTAGCTAGGAGTCATTGCAGGTACTGCAGTGCAGTAACGAATTGCTCTGATTTACGAAACAAATCTATATTCGTTAATTTTAGGGTTCTTACAGATCAAGATAGAAACCTCGGTAGGCCCCCCTACATGATAGATGCTTATTTTTGTCAAATGTTGCATCTCACTTACGTTTGCCAAATTATAACTACGTTTGCGTGACCGGTGTGCTGTCTGCAGTGCAGTCCTCACAGTTTATTAGCGTGGTCTCTTCAGGCCGGTTATTTTTAGGCGGATTTTAAGCAGTTTTTTACTTGTTCCAGCGGATACAAAATACACAAAACAACGACAATAGATGGTTATGAACGCATGGTATAATATACACGCACATATTCACGCTAACACAATACTTACATGTAATAATTCTAGCTATAGATATATCAATCACATAGACCTATGTTTACGCGAAGTTCATGTAAGCATACAGGGATGAACACCCTATATGATGCGCCTGAAACTTAATAGCTGTTGGGAACGTCACAGTTGTTTTTAATTTGGTGTATTCTGTAAGACATTACAAAGCGCACGTCTCGTTGTGACATACATCCCAAGCTAGATAGCTTAGACGAAGAAAATAAGAAAATTCTTCTTCGATTGTGGACGCTAGTGTTGGGCTCATAAAAATTAGAGTATCAAACCAAATGTAGCCGATACATATAAAATTTTATTAAAATTGCACACCTATTGAAAACCCATCCTCAGTATGAAAAACGTCGATCCCAATAAGTCAATTTATTATTCATCAAGCAGAAATCATTTCAAACATCATACCGCAGCGAATATACAAAATACTCCAAATACAAAAACAAAAATCAAACAATAAAAATTAAAGAAATAACAATAAAAATCGTTGGAAGTATGCATAGGAGTTTCATGGAGAAGGTACTTATAAAGAAGTAATATATATAGTTAGTATATGATATATATATATGATATATATATATATATATATATATACCGTGGTTCGAATGCAAATACTGCTGCGTTTCTGTATGCTACATACAGCATGAGATTGCTCATAAAATCATTATATGTATATAGAATTTCAGAATAAGCGTTATCGCACTAAATAACAGACTTTTACGCTAGACGTTTACGCTACTTTAAACTGTCTACGTCACGAATTTGAAGCACCAGCAAGTAGTATATCTGTGTGTTATTTGTACAAAATAAAATGTATGAAAATACAATTAGCGTTTCTGTTTACTTTTCATGCTTATATACCTTCTTTATACTCCCTAATTGGCCGGTGCATTCGATGTAACCAAACGCTCGACACAACAACAACCGCCATTAATTCGAAACTCTTGCGTGGCGCCCAGACGCAGTTAGCCGATATAGCGGACATCTGCGGTAAACGAGGCATTGGCAAAATTATTGTGGCAGCCATGGAAATTCCTTGTAAACTTAAGCGGGAGTTTCTCATATAATCTTCTGCTTTTTTCTCTTTCGTTTTCTTTCCGATGCACTGGTTTGCACACCATTGTTTATCGTTTAGTTGAAATAGCCTCTGATCTATCCTGAAGGGGATGTCACAAACATTTTTGTTGGCAGAAATTTAAAAAAACACAAATAACATTTCGCAGTTTTAATAATAATTTTTCAAACATAATACACATGAACATATATTATTTATTTTTCCTATATCCCAGCGAACAATGTTATGTTCCTTGAATGTTATGGGAATGTTTCTTTTAGATTAGCAGAACATTATTCAGTAACGTTCTAATAACGTGTTTTAGGAAAGTTTTCCTGACATTCTGAGAACGTTTTTACCAACATTCACATAACATTGATCCGAAACAACCTCCGAAAATGACATATTAACTGCAGCAACACTACGTATGCGCTGCAGACTTATCTTAATGTCTCCAGTACGGCAGTCACCCACCCACACACACACACACACACACACACACACACACACACACACACACACACACACACACACACACATGTGGTCACTAAATAAGTACAAACAGTATAACTATCCTATCAACTAACGCTTCAACACAAACTATAAGCAACTCGCCGTCGTATATAAGTCACGTGTAACTCGTCTACGACCGATGAGCTCGGTTCGTGGAACGCGAGCTCAACCGATCTCGAGATGCGTGACTCAGTTGGCAGACCGGCTAATTCGTGTACTACTCTAATACATTCGGCGAAGCAGATTTGAGTTACTTTCTAAAATTGCTAGAATACGTATGACACACAGGACGTGTTAGCTCTGATTTCTGTAAATTTTGAGTTTATGAAGGCACGAATAGTTTAATTAATACCGAGATACTATACGTACGCCGCGTAATCATCCCGCGTCAGGTGCACTTCAGCCACTGTTACCACATCAGCCGGCGTCGTGTGAAATACTGGTTGAACAACTGACTTGTAGCCAGTTCCTGGATAGCTATCTGATTGCAAACGAGATTCTTGTCTGCGTATGTTACTTGTAAACGTTTGTGTTCGGCGACTAATGCGCGGCGGCGTGCCGTGGGCGCGCGTGTGTGGCGTGTGCGCGCACATCGTGTGTGTGTGTGTGTGGTGTGTGTGTGTGTGTGTGTGTGTGCGCGCGCGCGCGCGCAGTGTGCGTGTTTGCGTGTGCGCGCGCCGTGTTTGTGTGTGATGTGGTGCGTGCGTGTGTGTGTGTGGTGCGTGTGTGTGTGTGTGCGTGTGTGTGCGCAGTGTGTGTGTGTGTTGTGTGCGCAGGCTTGTGTTGCGCGCGTGTTTTTGCGCTTGGTGTGCGTGTGGCGTGTGTGTGCGTGTGACGTGTGCGCGTGCCGTGCGTGAATGTGTGTGCGCGCTGTGTGTGCGCGTGTGCGCGTGCGCGTGTGTGTGTGTGTGGCGTGTTTGCGTGTGCGTGTGCGCGTGCGCGTTTCGGCGTGTGGTGTGGCGTTTGGTGTGTGTGTGTGTGTGTGTCGTGTGTGTGTGGTACGCGTGCGCTGTGTACAGCTTCTAGTAGTAGCGGTGTGTGAAGTGCGCGCGTGTGGCGGTTGCGTGTGTGTGTGTGTGTGTGATGTGTGGTGCGTGTGTGTGCATGTGCGTGTGCGCTTGTGTGTGTCGTGTGTGTGTGTTGTGTGGTGTGTGTGTGTGGTTGTGTGTGTGGTGTGTGTGTGCTGGCTTGTGTGCGTGTGCGCTTGTGTGTGTGTGTGTGTGTGCGCGCGCGCTGTGTGCGTTTTTGCGTGTGCGTGTGCCGTGTGCGCGTGCGCGTGTGCGTGTGGCGTGTGTGGTGTGTACGCGTGCGTGCGTGCGTGTGCGCTTGTGTGTGTGTGTGTGTGTGTGCGCGCGTGTGCGTGTTTGCGGTGTGCGTGTCGCGCGCTGTGTGTGTGTGTGTGTGGCGTGGTGTGTGCGTGTGTGTGCATTGTGCGTGTTCGTGTGGCGTCTTTGTGTAGTTGCGCGGTGTGTTCTGTGTGTGCTGTGGTAGCGCGCTGCCTTGGTTAGTGGTGGCGTGCGGGGTGTTTGCGTGTGCGTGTGCGGTGCGTGTGTTGCTGTGTGTGTGTGTGTGTGTGTGTGTGTGTGTGTGTGTGTGTGTGTGTGTGTAATGTTCAATGACAATTACCAAATGAAAAGTAGCGGGAACTTGTATTTGATCACAAAGAGGCAGGGAGGGAACAGAGCTTAAAAGAGTGAATGAATGCATGAGATGAAATTTTCGAATTCAAGTGAACAATAATACACTGAACACGTAACCTTTTTTTTACTCAGCACGTACTAACATGTTAATTAGGAGAATTGCATATATACATATCGCCAATTAAACGAGTTGAATAAGAATTTACAGAAAGAAACAAGTTTAACAGTAGATTAATGTTAATGGATTGCTGATTGTCTCGATGCGAATGCCGCTAATCGGCTGCGCGCAATGCTGAATCTGATGCTGATGCTGTCATGCTGATGCTGAGATCTGATGCGAATGCTGATGGCCTTGCATGCTGATGCCTGTGCTGCATGCTGATTGGCTGATGGCTGATGCTGATGCTGATGCTGATGCCATGCCATGCTGATGCTGGGCCATGCTGATGCTTGTCATGCTGATGCTGAGCTGATCTGATGCTGTCAATCTGCCATTGCTGGAGTGCTGTCATGCATGGAGCTATGCCTAGTCTTGCTGATGCTGCCATGCTGATGCTGTCATGCTTTTGTTATGTTGATGCTGATCCCACGCTAATGCCCGCCATGGGTGATGCTGATAGGCTGGTCACTGGTCGGATAGCGGGGATAGAGAGGGACATACGATGTCGCGCCATTGCTGAAATATAAGGACTGGGCGTGGTTGCAGATGCGTGTCATCTGATCGCTGATGCTGATCGCTGAGTGGCTAATGAGCTGACTGATGTCTGCTCTCTTCATCTTCTTTCTATATAATATAGTATGTATAATATATATATATATATATATATTAATATATGTATATATATATAGTATTATATATTGAGTGTGTGTGCGCGCGTGTATGATATATTCTATTACTTTGCTAACTGTCTGCGTTTTATGACTGCCTTTAGGGAATTGATGAGGCCACGCCAAGACGGCACAATAAAAAATATTGATGAATTAAAGATGACAAAAATTGCTATAACATTTATCTGGGCTTTTGCTTTTAAGCTGCTTAATTGGTTTCTATTCAGTTTATACCAGTCACTGTACAAGCAGTGTTTGAATGACTCCATCGACAATGCCATGATCCTGTTATCTTCGTGTGTTAACTCGCTTAAACAATAATCTGTTAGGTTAACCCTATAGGTTTACCTATAAGACGGTCTATAGCGATATCTATAGATTCTATAGTATATCGCTATAGCGAAATCGTATAGTGTTAATCTTATAGTTTCTATAGACCTAATAGAGAATTGGGAACATAATTCCTATAGGATCCTATACGGAATTGAACCGCTATGGTAGGATGTTATAGTATGTTGCAATTGCTGCTATAGGATCCCCTATAAGGAAAATTTATAGGATCCTATAGGATCCTTTGTAGAGATGTCAATCTGATGTAAGATCCTAAGGAAATAAACCTATAGGATGTTTATAGATTCTAGTAAGAATTATGTTCCAATTCTCTAATAGGAAATCCTATAGGAAAATTTATAGGATCAAACATGATAGGAAATCCTTTGTAGAGATGTCTATAGGATTTTATAGGAATATTTATGCGCATAATGGATGTTACACGCATATGGTTGTTAACCACAGCAACGCATTCCCGCAGTAGACCTAAAAAGTCAACTCTTTTTAGCGTACCTATTTGTGTGGTTATGGTATTTATGTATTTATATATATAATGTAGGCTACATTTTTACAAATCTTCACTAACAGAAAATTCTCAAATTTGCATGATACTTTTCATGTACGTGTTTTGCGTCAAAAACAGATAAATCCACAACCCAAAATATAATAAATTCACACAGTCCTTGAACTTGTATGTCATGCAGGGGCGGCGCCACAGTGGGAGGGCAAGGGGGGGGGGCGGCGCCCAGCGGCCTAATTCATTTTGCCCAAGAAAGGAAAGAAGAAGAAGAAAAAGAAAAAGAAAAAAAAAAAAAAAAAGGAAAAAAAAAAAAAAGAAAAACACACGTATCTTGGCAAATGTCTTGTCAATTGATGGGTGGGCGTGGGGGGGGGTCAGCCCCCCCCCATCATTTGCAAGAAATGTAAAGAAGCAAGAAGATTCTTGCAAATAATAGGGGGGATCGGCCAAAATAGTGAATGTAGCTTGCCTACAAGCTGAGCGCACTATTCCATCGAAAAATCGAAAAATTAAGTGTCACGAAATTACACAAATCCATGATGAAAAACCTGTGTGCTTATTTTGAATATCGATGTAAGGTGTATTTACCTTGGGAGTCCCAATTGGGACCAATCCTTAATGCGATGATGCTATTTCCCGGCGGAAAGCGTAGACACACTTGAAGGGTGTTAACACTTATAAAATTATAGACGTTCCAGAACTGACCTCATAACTAATACTACTTACATGCTATATGGCGTATTGTTTATACGCCTCCGCCTCACGGAGGTGGAGGGGAGGTTATGCGTGATGGGCGGGTCTGATTCGCGTTCGTGTACACGTTAGCGGCGCAGCGGCGCGCTGCGAAGCGAGCGCGTGTTGTGTGTGTGTGTGTGTGTGTGTGTGTGTGTGGTGTGTGCGTGCGTGCCCGCGATCGATATTAGGGCGTCAGCGAGCGAGCGTGCAGCCACAGGGGGCCGGTCTGGGTGCTGCTGACTGAGCGCGGCGAGCGAGCATACATTGTAACGGTTGGGCTGGGCACGTATATCCGTGGGGTTGATTTCGGTGCATTAGTGTATCGTGTGAGTCCGGTATGGCGATGGCGTATGTGTGGACTGGGCTGGCGAAGGTATGCTCACTGGCCGTGAGGCTCCTCACACGTTCTGTTCGGTAGGTGTTTTAGTTTAGTGTGCTGTGTGGTGTGTGTGTGTGTGTGGTGGGTGTGTAGTGCATGTGTGTGTGTGGTGTGTGTGGTGTGCGTGCGTTCACTGCTCTCTCCGGGTCATGAATTTTTATCTCGCTCTACATTAATACAACAATGTAATTGGTTCAAGTGCTTACAGCATAGATTTTAAAGCAAATCACATGTTCCGGGAGACCCCCTCTTTTAAACCGTTCAGTTTTCATAGCAATTGAAGTTTCAACAAAAACCTAGCTAGTTCCGGAGACCCATTTTCGAAGCATAGCCGGTTCCAGAGCATACCACATTCAATCAAACATTAGTCGGCAGAGACCCACCATTTTCAGGTCTGAGTTACTTCCAGACCCGCCCCCACTCCCATTTTTAACTTTTGCCAGTGCGCACATACCGATATCATCTACCATAATGCTGGGCGTGAGTCCCCCCCGCCGGGTTTCATCCTCCTTGATATGAATGTTGCTCCTTTTTTTCCTGCACAATTTTTTTTGGTAGCATTGAGGGCTTTGATTAGCTAAACTCTGAGAGCTTCCCCGGACCCCTGCCAGAGGCTCTGCCCCTGGACCCCGCCAGGGGCACTAAGGCGGGCCCCTGGGGCCAAATTCATCAACGTTGCGCAAAGTGTATTGCGTACACAGAGTTTCTACGAAGTACGTACGCCCCGACGTACGCAAAGCTCGTAGGTGCGATTCATCAACGCAGCGTAGCACCTGCGTACGCAAATGTTGATGAATTCCGGTGTAAATCCACTACGCCATCGTAGCTGCTGGCTGTTGAGGGGCGTGCCTAGCATAAACCAATCACACTGTGCGACACATACCATAGGAACCAAACTGACGCCTCTCTTGTATGTAAAGGTAGGGGCACACGAGCGATTTTTATCGCCCGATCGCCGCGAATTTTAAAATCGCTCGAAAAATTCGCCCGTGTGCCTGTTCACGTCGACGCCGATTTTAATCGCCCGTACGAATCGCCCGTATCCAAAATGTTAGATATTTTCGGGCGATTATTTACGCCGGCGATTATTTACGCCGGCGATTATTTACTGGCAAATTCGCTCGTGTGCGTGTCCGGCGTATTTTGTCGCCCGATCGATTTTTCTAAACCAATCGGACGTGTTGTTGATATCATGTGATGCATCATGTGATCATGTGATTCCGTCGAGTGGCATACGCGTACGCTCTCAAATTCGCTACGTGTGCCCCTTCGTGATCGGGTGATTAAATTCGCTACGTGTGCCCCTTCGTGATCGGGCGATTAAATTCGCTGGCGATTTTAATCGCCGCGATCGGGCGATAAAATACGCTCGTGTGCCCCTAGCATAAACCATATGGCTCTAGCTGTCTACAGGAGTGCTGGGGGATGTGATAGTTTTCCTCATTTTCGTTTGTATGATTGTGTTCAACACTCGATGAAAGCAGCGACACGTACGCGTGCGTGCGTGCGTGTGCACGTACACGTGCGTGCGTGCGTGTGTGTGCACGTACACGTGCGTGCGTGTGCACGTACACGTGCGTGCTTGCGTACGTACACGGGCGTGCGTGCGTGCGTGTGCACGTACACGTGCGTGCTTGCGTACGTACACGGGCGTGCGTGCGTGCGTGTGTACGTATACGTACTGCGTGCTTGTGTGCACGTACAAGTGCGTGCGTGTGCACGTACACGGCTAACTACGAACTCGCTTATAACGAAATGCCAAGCTATGACAAAAAAAGCGTCAAAAGCGCCGCCTGTCTGTGTAGTATGGTAATTATTTATTTATTAAAAATAAGTTGAGTGGTAATTTTATGCATGCATGCTGCGGTATGCTGGAAACACCTGCGGAAATTTCGAGTGGTTTACGGCACCTCGTCAGCTCGTGTAAAGTTACGCAAAGGTTTACGTAAATTTTAGCTTGATGAATCGCACCTAAAGCTGTGTTTACACTATCGATTTTTGTCAGCAAATCGTGCCGATTTCAAGCGACTCCAACTTTGCCCCCGACTTGACCCAAATAGAAGTTGGTGTGGAGCTGTTGTTACACTATCGATTTTCAGCAAATTACGTACCGATTAATTTCTACCGTCTCCGCCCCAGGGTGACCCACGGATCTCTATAAATAACTTTTATAGTTACTCCTTATTAAAGATCAGGTGGATGACCCGGTATGTAGCATTGCAGCACTGCAGTACTGAAATCACGTTTCAGTTAGGAAGTTGGGAGAATGAGAAGAGCTAATATGGCGTATATAGTAAGTAGTAGAGGCAAGTAGTATGCCGGTGAAAGTTTTTAAGCCCAATTAGATTTTATCCAGACTCGCCGGATTTCACGAATCCGAGTCGAGCAAATAGAACACGTTCTATTTTCGCCAACTCGTCGACTTGTCTCCGACTCCGACACCAACACAATCGAATTCCAGCCATTTGTGTGACGGTGATGTCGATTGCACTTGAAATCGGTTACGCAAAGGTTTACGTAAATTTTAGCTTGATGAATCGCACCTAAAACGGCCTCGCTTGCGTACGCGAAATCGTACGAAAATTTACTAAATAGCTGTGTTGATGAATCGCAACTAATCAACGTCGATTGCGTACACAAGATTTACGCAAAATATTTTGCGTACCGGTACGCAGCTTGATGAATCATGAATCTACCCTCTGGACCCCACCCGTCAGTGCAAGCGCACACGGTATCAGAGTCTACAGTTCCCAAGGGCGAGTACAGGGGGGGTCCAGGGGGTCCGGACCCCCCCCCTGGTCGCGCAAAAAAACGCATCTGAGGGGGTCTAATTTCCAAAAAATTCTGGGCGAGCGCCCCACATACCCCCCCTTCGCGTGCTCCTGTACACGCACCTGGTTTCGCCCCCCCCCTAAGAAAATACCCTGGCGCCGCCCCTGATTTCATGTGTACAGGCAATGGAAGGATGTCTATGAACACCATTGTGACGAGTTCTTTTTGCTTTTTCACGAGCTGAATCTCCTGGAAAACGTTTCCTTTTTCGCCCAGAAACAGGTGACAGCTCCACAGCCTCTTCGATGGTATCAAAAATCTCCATATTCTCGTGCTGTATGCACATGCACGCACAGTCGCACTTACTAGTGCTGAGAGGGTCTATGTCCCCCGGGGTACTACCGGAGCGTACCCTGGTACTATTTAATATGCCGAACCGTACCTCGCCTACTCCACTAACGAGTCCAGGGAGTCGCTACGCCTACTCCCTAACCCGAATACGAACCCTAACCCTAATCCTAACCCTACCCCTAACCCTAATCCTAACCCTAACCATGCATATCAAATAGTGACCAGGGTACGTTCCGGTATACCGGACTGTACTCAGGGTACGTACCGGCAGTGCCCTGGGGGACATAGACCCTATGAGCCTTACGCGTACTCGTACTCGCGTGATATATACTAGTAATTGAAATTGAAATTGGAATTGAAATTTATTGTCCAAAACCTTCCAACAACAAGGTACAAGAACTTATAGCACCAACATTTTATACGAAACTAGGCCTACTAGTACGGAGTACGATAGTAGGCCTACTAGTGCGGAGCAAGGCCTATACACAGGTTAGGTTAGGAAGACGCGCCACCTAGGGGCCAGCAGACGATTATGCTACCAGCCTGAGTACAAAATTGTGATTATGATTAAGGCCTAGTATATATAAACAGGCTAACAGTGTTTATCTATATAGGCCTTGGTGTGGAGCGGTTATGGATGCAGACATCTTTAATCATGTGATCTGTACGTCACACCGCGCGCTGATTGGTTGAGTAGATCTATCGTCTTTTGCAAAAAACACGGCACGGCGTTTGTCGGGGTTTTAATAAAATACCTAGATAGGCTTTCAAATAACTTGAGTTATATCGCGTTTTGCAACAGAAGGATTTTGCCATCGGATAGACCCCACCGTCAGCTAAATCATGCCGTATGCCTATTTCAATATTTGGTTTAATTTCCATGAAAATTGCGTTATCGGTTTTTGCATCTGAGCTTTTCAATTACAACTAATAAACTTCAAAAAAGAGTATATAGACATGTATAGGCCTAAGTATCAGTCGCAAAAGTGCTACAAGTAACACAGATTATGGAGAAAGTCGCGAGAAGAATACAGTAGCAGCTGAATTGATGATTCATATCGAAGCACATATTCCAGTTTAATGCGTATACATGTGTTAGGGGGTGGGGTCAGCGGCACATCGCATCTCCGCAGAATGAACCTGACTATGACCTTAGGAGCGCTTTAGGGGGCATACAACAGTAACCCTCCGGAAATTGTTCACCATTGTTACATTGCACTATTTGGTCTCTAGAAAATGCATTTTTTGGGTATTTTCTTCGGTGAAATTCGGCACTAGCTAGAGTGCAATAATTTGCATTATGCACGCAAGTTATAGATGCCTTGTGGACGTCTAGAAAGCATTAAGCTCTGCTCAGGTCGCCCTACAATTTGACTATCGGCGACTACTTTATCGCCGATTAGCAGCGTAGCAATTTCACTCACATCGACTTGAAGTGACTTAATTCACGCTGTACATCGGCGATCAGATCGAAGCGTTCTGCAGGAAACGTAGACGGGTTCGCGGCCCCAGTATAAAATTTGTAGTAGCACAAGCAGTTCTTTAGCACAAACAAAGCAAGCTTGACGCCGGGACCAGTCTACATAAAACGAGTCACATGACCAACAAAATGGTGCTTACCAGTAAACATCAGGTAACTTCGTACATCTATCCTCAATTTTCTGAAAATTGTTATAAACATGTGCAGAAAAAGAATTGAAAAAATTGCCTGTGATATACGGAAAACTTAATATATATATGAGAAAGGGTTTGTCACCGTTTGTGCAATAATCCCTCCTTGTAAACTGCGCAATCGGGTACCCTCGGACCATTCAGAGAATAGCGCTTTCTACTGTCACTGTTTTCTAGGCATGACGGGAAGAGTCGAATGGGTTTTCCGATTGGTAAACTGCGGTGTAAGCTGCCATTTTGTTAATCACGTGACTTTTGATAATCACGTGACTCGACACGTGGCGGTGATTGGCTGCCACTCACGATTTGTCGCCGACCGCCGCATAGAAATAGAACCGTTTGCGGAATGCGGCACAAATCTCAACGGCTCGACCTACGCTCTTAATATTCGATGTATAGTGTGATGGGGATGAAACCCATCACCAGCGCGAAATTGGAGGTCACTGGTCAAAGGACAGTGGGGGGAATGGTCAGATATCAGACATTTTCTGAGGACATGTTCTAACGGACCGGGTGCAAAAACTTTGTTGTTTTAGCGCTGACCTACCGTTTTTATCACTTTATTGAAAAGACCATGAAATCTACTTTCGACTGACGTGCGAAGAGTAAGTGCCTGATAACCGTTTGACCCTCAAGAGGAGGGTTAAACATGGATTTGTTGACTGTTAACAAAGGATTGAACTGCTTTTGCTATTAGAGCCCCCTCCACCCGCCCCTCCCCCTCCCCCCGTGCGTGTGCTCGTACACGTGCGTGCGTGCGTGGGTGTGCACGTACACGTGCGTGCGTGCGTGTGCACGTACACGTTCGTACGTGCGTGTGTGTGCACGTACACGTGCGTGCGTGTGCACGTACACGTGCGTGCGTGCGTGCGTGTGCACATACACGTGCTTGTTTTCGTGCGTGCGTGCGTTCATGTGCATGTACACGTGCGTGCGTGTGCACGTACACGTGCGTGCGTCCGTGTGGGCGTGCGTGCTTGCATGTGCACGTACACGTGCGTGCGTGCGTGTGCACTTACACGTGAGTGCGTGCGTGCGTGTGCACGTACACGTGCGTGCGTGCGTGCGTGCGTGTGCACGTACACGGAATACATGTACAATTACGTACTGAACCGAGAGCGCACGCAGCACTCGAGATTTTATCGATTTTCACAAATGATCCGGTGACCTGTGACGTCACACAACCTCTTGGCTAACTACGAACGGGTGTTGCTATCCCCCGGGCGTGGAGTGAGGTCACGTAATAACGTTGACGATGACGTTCAAAATGTTAACCCTAACGGTAACCCTCACTTCAACACCGCCAACAATAATCTTCACACTAAATATATATGTGTCGCCGCGCTATATATAGGCATTGTTATCCCCAAAAATTAATCTATGGTGTGCCGGGGGACAGATATCATGATGCAAAAACCCTAACCCTAACCCTAATCCTAACCCTAACCCTAACCCTAACCCTAATCCATACCCTAACCCTAACCCTAATCCTAACCCTAATCCATACCCTAACCCTAACCCTAATCCTAACCCTAACCCTAACCCTAACCCTAACCCTGACCCTAACCCTAATCATAACACTATCCCAACACTAGTGCTGCCACGTTGCGGTCACCTCCCTCCACGCCCGGGGGATAGCATTACCCACTACGAACAGGCTTATTCGCATCATAGACCTGGCACAAGTTTCGAGCGGAGCAGAGAGCATGAATCTGTAGTTTTTTTTAAATGAATAAAGTATAATCAGGGCCGTAGTGGCCGCCACGGCAGCACGGCACTGCCATGGCACTAAAAAAAAATTCTGCAGGGAGCCAAGGAGCAACATATACCAAGGAGATGAAACCCCGGGGGGCACTCACCCCACATTATGGTAGGTATGTGCCACTGCAAAGTCAAAAATGGGGGGGGGAGGCTCTGGAATTAACTCAGACCTGAAAATGGGGGTCTCTGGAACTCATGTTTGTTGAATGTGGTATGCTCTGGAACTGGCTATGTTCGAAAATGGGGGTCTCCGGAACTATGATTTCGTTGAAATTCAATGCCATGACACTGGACACGTTTAAAAAAAGGGGTCTCCGGAACTGTGGTGGGAACATTGATTTGCTTTAAAATCTATGCTGTAGCACTTGAACCAATAATTGTTGTATTATTGGTTCAATTATTGAGAGTAATTTGAACGTATAATGTAGAGGAGAAAAAACATGACCCGGAGAGAGATGAACGCACGCACACGCACGCGCACGCACACGCACACACACACACACACACACACACACACACCACACGCACACACCACACACATACACACACACAGACAACACACGCACGCACGCACACATACGACACACACACGTTGCATGCATGCCTTGACGGCCCGGCTTCAACGTATTCTGAAGTACGATGCACTGGAACGGAAATATTAAAAACTAGGGTCTCCGGAACTGCAAAAATGTAAGATTTGCATGGTAACTAAACTTAATGCTCTGGAACGAGATATTCTTAAAAATGCGATGCACTGGAACGGAAGTTTAGGGTTAGGGTTGAAAATGGGGTCTCTCCCGCGGCACATACCTACCATGCAATATATATGGAGTGCCCCCCCCCCGACCCAGCACGACCCAGTTAAGGCTCAACAATGCAATGGTCAAGCATGTGCAACGAGACATGTTAGACAAGGTAGATGAACAAAATGTAATTTCAGAATTTGTAAGTTGCCATCCAGGCAGAAAAGATAAAATTGGAATAATAAAAAAATAAAATGACAAGTTATCTGACTGGACTGTCTGGTATTACTGGTAATTACTGGTATTACTGGTAATTACTGGTATTACTGATCAATTAGAGGTGTTATATCAGTGCTCTAAGATTTTGAATGTGTATTTAATATGACAATGTGCCTATTCAAATTCAAACTTCAAAACATACAGATGTACACAGTGAAAGTATAAATGCAGATTGAAAATAGGCTTATTTTTTATAATTATGTACTGATAGTATATACAATTTTGTAAATAATGTATTATTAGTTATCATACTCATAATATATATTTTAGCTACTTTAGTCAAAACATCAGCTTTAGCTACATTCCTCTTTGAAATTTACAAATTGACCTTTTAAAATGATCAGAATTGGGTGCTTTCAACATAGTCTGAAAATGCAGGAAATGCCATTTCCAGGCTCTACATTTAAAATTGTTTCTGGGGGAGTACCCCCAGACCCCCGCATCGGCTACATATTTCTGCAGTGGCACTTTTTGGGGGGCCACTACGGCCCTGTATGTTGTGTATGCGACGCAACAGTGTGAGTTTTTTTAATTAATTTCTGTTTAATGCTTATTAAGGCATGCTGCCTATGGACGCCTTCTGCTGCTGTTGGGGGGGGGGGGTAGTGGATTCCATAGCCAAGTGCCATGATACCGAAAATATTTCTTGTCATGAGCTATTACTGGTCGTGTCGCCAGCCAAGACAATTGTTTTTGGCCAATTTGCGCACTCAAAATGGGCCGGGGTAGGCCTATTTCCGGATGAGATGTGCATGGTAAAATCCGATCTAACAATTTTTCATTGACCGCAGCATCACGTTACAATGCTTATATACACTCATGGTACAATCATTGCGCTGTAGATTAGAAACAGTAATAATTAAGTGACATAAATGTGGTAAATAATGACAGATAAGCAAATAAGTACCTTTGTAACTGCGTTTATTAACTTAAAGCGACTCGTTTATAACAACCATGCAAGATAGCGCCCATAGAGACGTCGGCATCGTATTTAAACATCAGACTCACTTTCATGCGCTCTGATTCAGATATCAATTATAATATTTTTAATAATAATAATAATAATAATAAAGACACATGATCGCTTAAAAATGTAGTATACTGTATATATCATGTATAAGAATCTTTTCGATAGCATCACACGCCTCCGCGTGGATCTGCTTTCCAACGTGGCTCATGGTCTGGATTGCTCGCCAGAATTGATCTTGTTTACACATGAGATTTCTACGGCTGTTTTAACGTTTAAGACAGTTTCGATTGCTCTGATTCCAACATCATTTAAATAAAAATAATTTATTAAATATTATCATGATCTGCTAATCATCTTCGAGCATTCGTCAATACCACGTTCGTTACTATCGCTAAACATTTGCAATATTCGTAGTTCATTCTAAGGGTTCATGTTGAGTCCGAGGATTGTCGTTCATCGTTCATCGCTGGTTTCATCTAATAATACCAGCTGAACGTCATCGGTATAGAGGTGGGCGTCCACGGTCGCCTGTGATTCCATGGATGCTTATCTTCGCACCTGGTGTTCTGAACATGAATAGATTACTTAACCATCTTATAATTAAGGTCGACATGAAAAGAAATTATAGTGCCGCGTTGAATTCGTACAAAGAGATAAAATTTGATAACGGCTACGAAAAGCTATGCAAGTGTTATTGATAGTCACTTTATTAGTTGTTAAATTTCTAATTCATTGCTCACTCGATGCAATGTAATGACATGTTTGTGAAGATGCCTGTTTCTTTTTTATACAATAATATAGTTTAAACTCGCTCATAACGTGTTTATTATAGGTTCGTACAGCTTCAAGCCTTGGTTTACTTACCACCCGCGTTACCTCCTCCAGCGCTATCTTCTCTAGAGTCGACACGGAACATTCCTCTACCACGTTGACACTCTTTTGCCACTTCGGTAAAGGTGTCGGGATTCCGTTCTAAAGTACTTAAGTAAGGTGAAGTAAGTCAGATGTCGGGAGTGACAGGCGCCATTATTTCATTCATATTTTTATAACACGAAAATAATATATTACGCATAATAAATATAATACAGTAATAATAGCTTAACATTGCTGCTACTATTCATAATTTCAAACCCAAATTATGTAGGAGTACCCAGTAGAATTTTAAACAAGTAAGAAGTCATACACGGTATGTCCCAGAAATCTATCGGTTTCGAGGGAGAGAAGGGGTAAGATTTGCTTGTCATAGATCGCAACCCACTTCTCAAGATGCGGGATAACCTGTCCACCTCCCACAAAACCTGCGAAAGTATTTCATCACGTAACATTAACCTATCTGTTCGCGGTCTCAGTCGCGGTTATAGCCATAGTTGTTGTAGTGACGATGATGAGGACGCCGATGAAAACGACGTTGACGATGATAAATTCTCGTGTTGTTTCAGCTCACGTTCTTTAATCAATTATAATTTTAGCAATTTTAATAAATGTTTCAAAAATTTATTATATTTAAAAAATGAATTTTTTGCTCGTAATGTAGTAACTAACGTCTTTACCGACCTACCGCTCCTTTTCTCAAACTGCTAGCATCCACGGCTTCCACGTGTTTCCAGAAAACCACGAGACCCGTAGCCTACACGAAAATTCAGCTGACAATTTTTTTACATAGAAATTATACATTATGTTAGAACGCGCACCTACTATATTGTAAACAACTGCACACATATAGCGTATAATATTACTATATTATTCCATATATAATATATTATATATAATTATATATATATATATAATGCATGGTGGAAAGACATGGCTAATGAGATCCAACGCATTGTGGATGCCATAACATGCGCGGCTTCTTCAATGCCACCAAAGCCATCTGTGGCCCCACCCAGCAAGGTACATCTCTTAGGTCTAAAGATGGACGAGAAATGATCAAAGAGAAAGAAGCCATAAACGCTAGGTGGAAAGAACCTTTTGAGGACCTCATCTATAAAGAATCAACAATAGATAAGGAAGACTTTGACCGCTTGCCACAACATGCTGTGTAGAATGAGCTAGGAGCTACCCCAACTTTTGATGAGATGAGGAAAGCCATCATGCAGGTGAGCAACAACAAGGCTCCAGTGAATGTCTGTATTCCAGCTGAGATCTTCAAATTGGGAGGAGCCGAGCTTCTGTCCCAACTTCACTCCCTTATCTCCAAGATCTGGCTCGATGAAGAAATGTCAAGTGACCTGAAAGACGCTCTGATTGTCACAATCTTGAAGAAAGAGGACAAAATTGAGTGTGGAAATTACAGTGGAATAGCCCTGCTATCCACCACAGGGAAGATCATCACACGAATCCTTCTCAACCGTCTGCTACCTCTTGCTAAAATTCTACTACCAGAATCTCAATGTACCTTCAGACCATCGAGAAGCACTACCGACATGATCTTTTCTGCCCGCCAACTCCAGGAGAACTGCAGGAAACAACACAAACCTCTCTATATGGCTTTCTTTGACTTGACAAAGGCATTTGACTCTGTCAATCGTGAAGGTTTGTGGAAGATCCTTCGGAAATTTGGATGCCCACAGAAGTTTGTTACTATTGTCCGTCTGCTACACAATGACATGAATGCAATGATCCTATGCAATGGATCAGTCAAAGCCCCATTGTAATTAGGACTGGAGTAAAGCAAGGATGTGTCATTGCCTCAACACTTTTCTCACTCTTTCTTGCTGCCATGCTCCACCTGACTACTGACAAACTCCCAACTAGAGTAGACCTAATCTATCGCATGGACGGTAGTCTCTTCAACCTCAAACGACTGAAGTCTCGATCCAAAACCTTTCAGTTATCTGTTATTGACCTCCAGTATGCTGATGACGCCGTAGTTTGTGCACACTCAGAGGCGGATCTTCCGCAGATTCTAGACGTCTTTACTGAAGCCTACGAGAAAATGGGACTCACATTGAACACAAGGAAGGCAAATATGCTCCATCAGCAAGCCGATCCATGACGAGGTTCTGGAGAATGTTCAACATTTTCCTTACCTTGGTAGTCACCTTTCTCAGGCAGCCGACATTGACCATGAAATACAAAACCGACTTCAGTGCGCTAGTGCAGCATTTGGTCGCCTCAAGAAACGAAGTGGTGTCCTTGATGACCGTAACATACGACCTGATATCAAGCCGCTAGTCTATAAAGCAGTTGTCGTCCCCACCATTCTATATAGAGCTGAAACTTGGGTCACATACAGAATTAAGGCACCTAAAAATACTGGAAAAATATCACCAAAGATGCTTAAGAAAGAACGTCCAAATCGGCTGGGGAAGACAGGCGCACTAACGTTAGTATTCTCTTACAAGCCAAGACAACTAGCATCGAAGCACAGTTAATACCCCACCAACTCCGCTGGGCTAGCCATGTTACCCGAATGCCTAGGCACAGATTTCCTAAGCAAGTCCTATATTCCCAGTTGCGACAACGCGAACGCACAGGAGAGGAGGACAAAGAAAGCGCTACAAGGCTGTACTCAAAGCCAACCTAAAAAAGTGTAACATCGACCCTAGCACCTGGGAAACTGTTGCGCTTGATCGCCATCAATGGGGAAAGACTATATGGGAAGGCTCTCAACACTTTGAAGCCCAAAGGAGGCAGCATGAAATGGAGAATCGTGAACGACAGAAAGCACGTGCTGCAGACAGAGTGAATCACCTTGACCCATTCATCAATCTCAACAACACCTGCATACATTGTAACAAGACATGTGGATCCAGGATTGGCTTCGTCAGTCATCTGAGGACCCACAGACATCCATAGCCTTCCCATGGGAGACAATCATCTTCAAACTCGAGGGATTGCCAATCATGATGATATGTGTGTGTGTGTGTGTGTGCGCGCGCGCGTGCGTGCGTGTGTCTGTGTGTGTGTGGCATGGCCGTCCGAAAGAGGGGGAGGGTGCGATGGGTGCGGTCGCACCCTCCTTTCTTCCAGAGTTTACCACGGGAATTAGTTACAGCCGGCAAGTCTATTCATTGCGCAAATGTTAGCGTTGGGCTAAAATTTTCGCGTGTTTATGCATAAAGCTTTTGTATCGCGCGTATTAAACTTCCGATTAGCCAATCAGACTGCAATAATTTTCTACACAAATTTAATCGTCCTAAATATCAGTAATTTGTTGATATCTGCAGAAGATTAGTAGTTTTTAGGTCATAAATTGTGTGCAAAAATGCTCCAAAATGAGGTTCAGATTGCACCAGAGATCATCTAAAACCCCTCAGCTTCCAGGGCCCTTAAGCAGGCAATGGTAATTAATTAATTACATATCTATCTATCTATCTATCTATCTATCTATGTATTTATCTATCTATCTCTCTCTATCTATCCATCTATTTATTTATCTACTGTATCTTTAGTATGTAATTTAGCATGTATAGTAACGCAATGTAACGCGCATTGTGGTTCTGCAGGGGCCCGTTTATTTAGTGTTGCTGCAGGGGCCAGTGTATTTTTCGTTTATTTCCGTTTTTTGGCTTAGATAACCTCGGAGGTGAAATCCAATGTGCCCATGACATTCAGCACCAAAATTTACCCCTACTAAACGTCTTTGACATTTCTAGAGTGCTCCGTATTGATTTGCATCGAGAACAGACAAACAGAGGCACATTCGCAAATATGTATTAGACTAGCAGAACACCCGGCGTTGCCCGGAAAATAAAGCGCTGAGTTGGTGACAACTTGGTTGAAAGAAAAATACCAAAAAATCGATCTATCTATCTATCCATCCATCCATCCCATCCCAACTCATGCCATGCCATGCCATGCCATGCCATCCCATGCCATGCCATGCCATGCCATTCCATCCCATCACAATCACATCGCATCCCATGCCATGCCATCAAATCCAATCTCCCATCTCATTGCATCCCATCCCATCGCATCCCATCCCAAACAATAAAAAAAAAGAAAAAAAAAGAAAAACGACATTAAAATAAAAAAAGAAAGAAAGAAAAAATAATAAAAGAAAGAAAGAAAAAATAATAAAATAAAATAATATATATAATAATATATTTTTATTTAATAATTAAAAGATAGTTGATCTATAACCTACATGGAATTCCGTGAAGTCTTCCCGTCAGTTTGCGCTATTATTATCATCTACCATAATTTATTCTGGATTTTTACTAAACTTTCAAATGTAGTGAAATAATTTTTTTTTTTAATTACCGGTGAAGTGGCAGAAGTAAGTACGAAAGTAAAAAGTCAGTAAAAAAGTAAAGACAAAAATATTCCGCCAGGTGGGACTCGAGCCGACAATCCGCGGTTTAAGCACAGTGGGTTTAGGAGACCGATGACTTATCCATTGTACCACTGGAGCATTATTCGTAGACAGCATCATTCACATGTCGGAGATGTTAAGCTGTACTTCATCTATTGACGAATAGAATTTTTGTTAATTTTTAACTTTTTTAAATTTTTGTTTCAGCCAGAACTACCTTCCAGACGTGCTGATATTGAATATATCTTCAGTTTTCCTCCAGGCTGCGTAGTTCTCTAGTTAACACAGTCAACAACTTTATATGTAGCTTTAGTTTGTTGACACAACTAGGGGTTGATAACATTCACATGAGAGAAGCTCCCAAAGATAACGAAAACGAAGGAGGAGAAGCCAAAGAAGAAAAAAAGATGACGAAGCAGCAGAAGAAGTGCGTAGTTGGCAACTTGGCATACACTTGAAATATGACGGCAACCTACTTTGACATGGACGATACCTGACGCGCTGCTCCGTCCCGTTGCCTTGTTGAGTGTCTTGTCGTAATTCTTGCGTGGTGTTTTTGTAGCAGTGGACCAAACCCACCGCATTGTAATTCTTGTTATGTAGAACCTGGCAGCATCGCTACTAGTTTCGCTGCGACCCTACATCGCGAGCAGTTAACGTGCGTATATTTTTAGGCCTCTGTGTTATATGAATGCAGGCGGTCTGGTTGGGGTCAAAGCACGCGAGATAGCCTTTGAAGTGCCGACCAGCTGTGGGACCACGGGAAAAAATCTCCGGATTTCGAGTTGTGTGACAGCAGCTCCGAAATAATGACGGTGGCCGTGAGTCGGTTGCCTCATGGCCGGAGTCGAATTCGCATCGCCAGACGAAATGGGAAACGCTTTTCTCTACCTTATTCGGTTAGGCCGGTTGGCCAGAGTGGCGCGCTAATCGTGGGATTGGTGACGTGGACGCGGGCGTTGGCTATAGCTAGTTCATATAAATAGTGGAGCGCACCTCTTTTCAGGACATTTTTCTTTGTCATTTGTTGAGAGGATTTGTAAATGCGTGATACGGGGTTTCCTTATAGCTAAACTCTTCTAAATTTGTTCTAGTAGAGTGCACTGAGAGAAACTTGTTATTCTTACTTATTCTGATCTTGAGTAACCCGTTCGTTCCCCCTCGTCTTTCTCTTCTCTTTAGTTTTCTTGCAGTCCTTTACAACTTCTACGTGTGTAGTGCGCATTACGCGTCTACATTTTGGTGCGTGACCAGCTGAACCTGGGTCTTAAATTGGCAGCCGGCTGAAAGGGGTGATAGGATATGTTTACTAGGCACTTCTAATTTTAACATATATTTTACGATATATTAAAGAATGATGCAAAAACCCTAAAAAGTGCCCTAACCCTAACCCTAACCCTAACCCTGACCCTAACCCTAACCCTGACCCTAATTAAATTTAAAATATATGTTAAAATTAGAAGTGCCTAGTAAACATATCCTACATGCCCTTTCAGCCGGCTGCCTTAAATTGCGAACGACGCAAGGGTGGAGAAACTTAATTATAGAGACACCGTATCATTGCAATGCCAGTCAGCATGCTCTCGACAGCGCATCAGTACTGATATCTTCCGTCTTCTTTGGTATTCTCGTATAATTTTTGTTTTGTCTTGCGTACAAGAGCGTAGTATAAGGGTATTTAGGTTTTGATTTAGCGTAAGCTTAGTTCATGTTATAATAAGCCAGTTCGTAGTTACAGTCTGCGCATGCGCGAACTCTGCCACGTATTCTTTCGGGTCAGGTCATTTGTGACAAAATATTTCTTATTTCGACCTAACCTGTATGATACAGGCGGTTCCGGTTCCGCTTCACTATACTAACCGCCTGTACCCCTTATTATTCAGCCCGCTTCGCGAACCAAGAAATCATTGCGCCCAATCAGAGAGCTGTAACGGGCCAATCAGCCAATCAGCGAGCAGGCTTTTGCCTGATGTCATTTCTCAAGTTATTCAAGCCATAACAACCGGTCAATCGATAACGAGGCTTGCGAACCGCCAGGGTTGAGCTCGCGTACAGGCGGTTAGTGTAGTGAAGCGGAACCGGAACCGCCTGTATCATACAGGTTAATTTCGACCGCACAGTACACATTATGGAAGACCTGAAACGACATCCGACTTTTTGAGTTTCCAAGTTTTCGAGTTTCTGAGTTTCTGAGTTTCCGAGTTTCTTCTGCGCATACACAAGAGACTAAACATCAGGTTTAGCGTCGTAAATTAACTTGCAAACGCCACCGCCAGATGGGGCTACGCGGTCTATCGGCGTTTCGGCCGTATAGTACAGTAGATTAGGAAAAAATCGTTCAAATTGTGAAAAAAGTATGAAAATTGGTACACTTGCATACTTTTGTATGCTCTTTCATTTAAAAGCAGGACACACGCGATCCAACTACAACTTTGGCCGCCATCTTGAATTTAAAAATGGCCGCCGTCATTTCTTAAAAAATTGCTATAGGCCTATCTCGGTTAATAATCTTCGTACAGACTTGAAAATTGACTGACAGACGTAAATTTGGGTTCTTATTTCATACACAGCGTGATGCATGTGATCCAAGGGCGTTTTCGGCGCGCCATCTTAGAATTCAAAAAATGGCCGCCGTCATTTCTTAAAAAATAGCTATATCTCGGTTAATAATCTTCGTACAGACTTGAAAATTGACTGACAGACGTAATTTGGGTTACTATTTCATACAACAACGTGATGCATGTGATCCAAGGGCGGATTCAAAATGGCCGCCATAAAAATTACAAACTTAGCAATATTTCCGTTCACGGAAGATATAGAGACGTGAAAATTTACCGACTGGCGCAGGTTAATACCCATCCGGCCAAGTCGACACGTGCCCGTATCCAACACGCGTTGGAAACGATGGAAAAACACGCATTTTATCGTGGAGTTCTAAAAACCGCATTTTCAACGTGGCCGTTCTTACAGTGAACGCGACGTGTACACAAGCAGTTCAAAACTCACGCGCGCGAGCACGCACGCACGCACATAACAGATAGCTATACGCCCGCGAGAACGCACGCACGCACGCACATAACAGATAGCTATATACGCGCACGAGCACGCACGCACATAACAGAAGCTATATACGCGCGCGAGCACGCACGCACATAACAGGTACCTATACGCGCGAGCACGCACGCCATAACAGGTACCTATACCCCGCGAGAACGCACGCATGCACGCACATAACAGATAGCTATATACGCGCGCGAGCACGCACGCACATAACAGGTACCTATACGCCCGCGAGAACGCACACACATAACAGTAGCAATACGCCCGCGAGCACGCACGCACACAAACAGGTACCTATACGCGCGCGAGCACGCACGCACAGAAGAGGTACCTATACGCACGCGAGAACGCACGCACATAATAGAAGCTATATACGCGCGCGAGCACGCACGCACATAACAGGTACTTATACACGCCGCGAGAAACGCCACGCACATAACAAAAGCTATATACGCGGCGCGCGAGCACGCACGCACATAACAGGTACCTTATACGCCCGCGAGAAGCACGCAAACGCACATAACAGAAGGCTATATACGCGCGCGAGCACCGCACGCACATGGCAGGTACCTATTACGCCCGCGAAGAAACGGCACGCACATAACAGAAGCTATATACGCGCGCGCGAGCACGCAGCGAGAAGGACATAACAGGTACTTATACAACCCGCGAGAAACGCACGCACATAACAAAAGCTATATACGCGCGCGCAAGCAGCGCACAGCACATAACAGGTACCTATACGCCCGCGAGAACGCACGCACTGCACATAAACAGAGAAGCTATATACCGCGCGAGCACGCACGGAGACATAACAGGTACTTATACACCCGCGAGGAGAACGCACGCAACATAACAAAAGCTATAATACGCGCGCGAGCAGCACGCACATAACAGGTACCTA
>NW_014577639.1:165555-167722 GCF_000485595.1 Priapulus caudatus | reverse complement strand
ATTCACGGAGTCCGGGTCCGGGTCCGGGTTTTATGCAGGTTTTCCGGGTCCGGGTCCCTGATAGACCGCGTAGCGCCATCTGGCGGTGGCGTTTGCAAGTTAATTTACGACGCTAAACCTGATGTTGTGCAGTGCGTGCGTGCGTGCGTGCGTGTGCACGTACACGTGCGGGCGTGCATGCGTGCGCACTTACACGTGCGGGCGTGCGTGCGTGTGTACGTGCACATGCGTGCGTGTACCCGTACACAGAATACATGTACATATACGTACTGAACCGAGAGCTCACGCCGCACTCGAGATTTGATCGATTTTGGTCACAAATGACCCGGTGACCTGTGGCGTCACACAACCCTTTGGCTAACTACAGACTGGCTTAATTATTATAGTAATGGTCCGCAAATTCGCACGTCCGATAAACCTACCTCGGTACCGTCTGCATCTCCTGATGAGGGCATGCCTGCACTGCAACCGCAGGATTATCAAGTTGATCCCGCCTTTCCCTCGCCACACATCGCCCCGCCTGAAACGACCTATAGGCCTACTATTACACAACTCAACACACCAGTGTACTCGTCACCTGAAATTATTTCGTGTGAAATGGCGCTTTTCCGTAATTTGACGTGGAATATTAACATATATTGCATAAAGAAAGTTGTGTTCTCAACCATGCCTCACCTTATGGCTTATTACTTGTCTAATGGAGTATGGCTTATTAATGCTGAGAGGGTCTATGTCCCCCAGGGTACTGCCGGAACGTACCCTGGGTACGGTCCGGTATACCGGAACGTACCCTGGTACTATCTAATAGTACTATCTAATATGCCGGACCGTACCTCGCCTACTCCACTAACAAGTCTAGGGAGTCGCCTACGCCTACTCCCTGCCTACTCCCTAACCCTAACCCTAACCATATCAGATAGTTACCAGGGTACGTTCCGGCAGTACCCTGGGGGACATAGACCCTATGAGCCTTATTAATACGCCCTTTCCCTTTCGTATTGTGTCATCTCGTTATGATCGGATGATAGAAACTCCGCGAGTGCAGGAGCATTTAATTGCTATAGTCAGCAATTGATAACCTTAAAGTCAGGATGTATATAAGGCTCATTCTGATTACTTTCAATTGCCGCCGTATTATGTTCATCAATCAACGCAAGATATTGTACCACCATCGCTTGAGTCCATTAATTGGCCTGATATGGCAACATTTTTTGGATACTGTGCCAGTGGGATCGACACCAAATCACTAACTCTAGGGTCTCGATTTGGTAATCACCAAATCGCTAACTCTAACCAAATCACTCACTAGCTCTACGAGTCTAATGCGGGTGTGAATAAAACCCGGACCCGGACCCGGACCCGGAAAACCTGCATAAAACCCGGACCCGGACCCCGGACCCGGACCCGGAAAATCTGCATAAAACCCGAGTGCTGACGATGTTCCACTGATACGCCCGAAACGTAGTAGTTCTGCTCATAGGGTCTATGTCCCCCAGGGTACTGCCGGAACGTACCCTTTAGTGGAGTAGGCGAGGTACGGCGCAGCATATTAGATAGCACCAGGGTACGTTCCGGTATACCGGACCGTACCCAGGGTACGTTCCGGCAGTACCCCGGGGGACATAGACCCTCTCAGCAGTAGTTCTGGTACAGGGTAGCGAAGGAGCAGTGTAGGGAAGGGGAGGAGGAAGTTTAGAGTAGTACTAGTAGGTGGAGTAGGGAGAAGCTAGTGAAGAATGAGGAAGGGGAGAAGCTAGTGAAGAATGAGGAAGGGGAGAAGCTAGTGAAGAATGAGGAAGGGGAGAAGCTAGTGAAGAATGAGGAGGGGAGAAGCTAGTGAAGAATGAGGAAGGGGAGAAGCTAGTGAAGAATGAGGAAGGGGAGAAGCTAGTGAAGAATGAGGAAGGGGAGAAGCTAGTGAAGAATGAGGAGGGGAGAAGCTAGTGAAGAATGAGGAAGGGGAGAAGGGAGAAGCTGGTGGAGAAGGAGGAGGGGAGAAGCTGGTGGAGAAGGAGGAAGGGGAGAATGGAGCTGGTGGAGGAGGAGGGGGAGAAGCTGATGGAGAAGGAGGAGGAGAGAAGCTGGTGGAGAAGGAGGAAAGGGAAAAGGGAGAAGATGGTGGAGAAGGAGGAGGGGAGAAGCTGGTGAAGAAGGAGGAGGGGGAGAA
>NW_014577639.1:147970-165518 GCF_000485595.1 Priapulus caudatus | reverse complement strand
AGTTGTGTGTGTAGTGATTCGTGTGCGTTGTTGCGGTGCTGTGCTCTGGTGCGGCGTAACGTGCGTATCGCGCGTACGTACGTACGTGCGTGTGCGATGTAGTGTGTAAGCGCGCCGTGCTGCGGCACGTCGGCAGTATGCGTTTTTGCGTAGGTTGTGTCGGATGTATTGGGAGTTGGGGTGAGGCCGTGCGGTGCGTAGCTATGTGTGTGTAATCTGTCGTGTGGTGACGTTTTAGCTGGAGGATGGATCGCGTCGCTGTGAGCGCCAGCGTGATTTGTTTAGTGATGTGACTGATGCGTGCATGTGTTGTGCTGTCTGTGTCTGTGCGTGTTACGTGCCCGTGAGGTGTGTGTGCATGTCGTGGTGTGTGTGTTGTCGTGGATGATGTGTGTGTTGCTGCGTTGCCGCTGCGTCGCGTGCGTCGCAGATGCGCACGTGCGTTTTTTGCGTGGTTGTGTGTGCGTGTGTCTGGTGTGCGGCCCGCGTTTTTTGAGTGTATGTAGTTGTGCGTGTGTTTCTGTAGGCGCGCAGTGATACAGACTCAGCGTGTGTGTGCTCCGTGCCGTGCGTCGGTGCGCTGCGCGGGCGCGCGTGATTGTGTGTGTGTGTGTGATGTGTTGTGTGTTGCGTGAGGTGTGTGTGTGTGTGTTGTGTGTGTGTGTGTAAGTCCGCGGTCGGGTCCGGGGTTTTCATTCACGCGTTTATTATTGGGCTGCAAGTTGCTGTGTGATATGTGATGGTGCTTGAGCGCGCGTGCTACGAAGGCATCGAGTCGATCGTTACATCAAAGCCGCCGAAGTACGCGTGGCCTTAGGGTTCTGGTCCGGGTCCGGGTTTTATTCACGAGTCCGGGTCCGGGTCCGGGTTTTATGCAGGTTTTCCGGGTCCGGGTCCGGGGTCCGGGTCCGGGTTTTATGCAGGTTTTCCGGGTCCGGGTCCGGGTTTTATTCACACCCGTCTAATGCCCCGAATACACACGATTGTGCCTATAAGGCCTTGTATAGTAATACGAATCTCGAAATTGCGTTTAATAAGCTGACAGATGCGGTAAAAAATAACCACCCATTCCCACTATCTACTACTGACTATGACAATGCACATATGTCACATTTTCGGGTACCCTACTGGGCTACTGGCCTAGTGGGCTAGTGAAGAGATTCACAGTTTTCACTGGTGGGTGCCTCCGCATATACAAGGATCGCTTCTTGGCACCGTTTCCACACTATCATTTTTTGCTGAGTATTAAGCAGAGAACCAGTGTGTACCATTTTTCAAGTCTTTGGTATGACCCGACCGGGAGTCGAACCCATGACTTTCCATATGCGAGGCGAGCACTCTACCAACTGAGCCATCGCAGCGGTCAACTGGACTTAAGGCACGTATACATCACGCGCAACATATGGTGGGCTAGGTGCGCCAGCCTTAGTAATATTCGTCATATTTATTTGTATTAAGTGCTGCTCATAGGGTCTATGTCCCCCAGGGTACTGCCGGAACGTACCCTGGTCACTATTTGGTATGGTTAGGATCAGGGTTAGGGTTAGGGTTAGGGATGGGGTTAGGGTTATAGGCATGGGGTTAGGGTTAGGGATGGGGTTAGGGTTAGGGATGGGGTTAGGGTTAGGGATGGGGTTAGGTTTAGGGTTAGGGAATAGGCGTAGGCGACTCCCTAGACTCGTTAGTAGAGTAGGCGAGGTACGGTCCGGCATATTAGATAGTACCAGGGTACGTTCCGGTATACCGGACCGTACCCAGGGTACGTTCCGGCAGTACCCCAAGGGACATAGACCCTCTCAGCTTAAGTGCTCAGGATGCAATGTTTGTCGATATTGTCGCAGTGCTAACCGACCGGGCCATGGGGGATTGACATGGAAACGAGACGACACAGTTGCAGCCGTCGGTTGTGATGAGGCCGGCATCACCACTTCGGGTTGCTGCAACACCGTCTCAACCAATTATGACGCTGATACCCATGCCCATTGTCTTCGACCCCGACCCCAATAATATATGTACACCTCGACCCAATAGGCAGCCATTACGTGCTACCACCCCACCTTCGCCTTTACTCTACCCAGACATGCCTGTGTCTATCCGTGTGCAAATGATTACACGCGACATGCTATTACTACTTACCTTTGTAGTTAAATACTTATCTGAATTTTAAATAGGATGGTAGGCCTACATTAAATATTTTCTTAATATTGTAGTTATTTATTATTAAGGTCGTGGTACGTGTAGGAAAGAAACTATATGGGATAATCGAAATTTTTTCGCATAATATGCTGGATGATATCGGTACCTTAATTACTATTAACTCTTCTCTTTGTTTGATTGTAATCTCTATCTATTTTTGTTGCAGCAGCAGTACGCTTAGACTGTCCGTATGTATGTAGCGGACTATTTGTGGTGTTTTATAGCATGCAGATATAATGTATGAGTGCTTTAGGGACGATATAAAAGGCACGATATTTTTAATTCAAGTCCCGATTAATTAAATTACTTTAACGAAAGCTGCAGATAATGATTCGAGCAGCAACAAGACTTTTTAAAATTGCCTTTTGCTTAATAACTGCTTGATTTCGCTCTTTCACCTCCCTTTACGCTATCCGCGCCTAAGCTGCAGCTACTTACCTGTTTTCATTTACAACCATGTCGACGTAACAAAAGCGAAATGACCGACACCCCGACCCACTCGCCGAATGCGAGCTTGGTGTTGGAGGAGGAAGACATTCCACATCGAGTTCCCATTGTACCGTCGATGGGGGAATGGTTGGCAGCCCGCCGGCAGCGGGGCTCGCCACTAGGACGTGGCCGGGCACCAATGCCACAATTACTGCTCCACAACTGGCCGTTGGTCGTGGACGAGGGGGCAGTTCCCTCGACGTCGCGTCACCACCAATGATGGCATATGGCATGCGCCGACCCTTGACGCCGCTACGCAGACAGTTTTTTTGCGGTGCAATGAAATACACCTGCAACCTGACTACCCGCCACAACCACACTAGCATGGAGAGCATCAAAAGCCGTCCCGAACTGGCAACGTGCGGGAGGAGGTCCAGGAGCCATACAGCAGGAAGCCTCCGCAAATTATTTAACGTTGCACTATTTCATCTCTAGAAATGGCATTTTGGGGCATTTTCCGGTAAAATTCGGCACTAGAGTGCAATAATTTGCATTATGCACGCAAGTTATAGTTATAGTCTAGAAAGCATTAGAAGTAAAATGGGTCTTGTCGTGTAGTTGTGACATTCCGTCAGGTGGCGTAGCCATGGTGACCGGTTGACCATTTTTGTGTTTGAAACGTGATCCGACTACTTTGTAGAAATTCACATCATAGAGATGGCAAATGTTTTGAGCGGTACATAGAGCATGAATCTGTAGTTATTTAACAAGAATAAAGTGTATGTTGTGTATGCGATGTAACAATGTGAGTATTTTTAATTAATTTCTGTTCGATGCTTATTCAGGCCTGCTGCCTATGGACGCCTTCTACTGTTGTACACCACCTCCAGGACCGGTCACTGACACGGGAGGAGACGGGATCCTCACAACCTCCTCCCTACTCGGCGAGACGAGGGGAAGCCGATAACCGCCCCCGCCCCACCACCCTATTCCCACTCCAATGTGAGTGGTGAAGACGAGGACGACAGGCCCAGGCCTGTCGTTTATCTCATTTTTCTGCCTCGCTAGGACACTCTTTCCGCCCTCTTACTTTCCTCTTTACTTCCTCTCCTATTACTCTCACGCTATCTGTTAAGTTTGTTGTCGAATAGGGAAAGGTTGATCGATTGAGTGAATCACTTGTTTCAAAAGGTTTATGGCGTTCTGCGATGTCTGTTTCTTTGTTGTGCATAGAATTTAGTGGAAAACTCCCGTTTATCAGGTTATACCTATAGTGTGATTGCAACACGGTTATTGGTGAAGTGCTTAATCATTGCGTAAAGGAAACTAAGAGTGTAATTACGTATAAAGATGGAACTTTATAACGCCATTTAGGCAGGCTGAACTTAAGACAAAGAAGGATGTAGGTTTTGTTGTTAGTGATGAAAACCTGACGTTATTGGGAGCATCACGTTTTCTTGTGTGAATTTAAGCGACATCAAGAAGGCACGGAGGTAAGTACTTAAGTATAACGTGACATTTATGAGATTTATGTACTACCTACGCAAAACGTATGTGTTTTCTTAGCCTAGTTACGGGTGATGTCATGGTGTTGATACTGTATGTACATTGTAATGCTATGTACATGTGTATGTGCATTATAAAGTTACTTATGTACTCTATCTTTTATTTAAGTACACTTGACCGTATATTACTTTCTCTATTTTAGGAATTGAAGTTACACTAGTACGTTATAAGGTGAATTGAGAATGATGAATATGTCATGATGATTTTAATATCTTGATTTATTATGCATTCGTATTATACTTTGTTTTATACAGTTTTAACGAAGCGAAGCAAGCCATGAGAATAAAAACCCTGAGTCTTGCTCTGATGTTATACGTTCTCACAAGCAGCAACACTATCCCTTTATCGTGGGCTTTATTGACATTTTACGTTATTTTAATTGTGTAGTTTTAGTTTTATTTTATTTAAACTGAATTATAATGGCAATTTTTTTTATTATATTTACAATTTATAACTATAAAATAATTAATTAATAAAGAAGTACGTAGAGTTAAATTTGTTCTAGTAGAGTGCACTGAGAGAAACTTGTTATTCTTACTTATTCTGATCTTGAGTAAACCATTCGTTTCGTGTTACTTCTTGTCTTTCTCGTATCTTTAGTTTTCCTGCAGTCCTTTACAACTTCTACATGTGTAGTGCGCATTACGCCTACAATATGTTGGTTGTTGTTATTTAGCCTGATGAAGAGACATACTCTCAAAAGCTCTCTAATTAAAATTTTACACCTTATTCTATTTTTCGATATTAATTTTCTACATGGGTGTTCGCTTTCTTACTTTATATATATGATCTAAACCCCGGCCTGCTCTGGACTTGCCTCTGTCAACAACATGATTTCGAGAATAACAGATCAATTAACGTGTATAAATTATAATAAAATACAAATGAAATAAATAAGTTCAGGTTATTATAAATTTTTATTAATTCCACAACAATTAATAAGATAGACACTGTTAATTATAATGCATGATGGCTGATATTATTTATCATGTAAAACATGTTTGCTGATATTATCAGAAGAAATAGGTGAGTAATTAAGTCATTTCTAGGTCTCAACCCAAGGCAATCAATTAGTTTTACAATCACACACACACAATTAAATCACAATAAATTATTGGCTGATTCATTCCAAATGTTAAAATAACAGAAAACATGTAGCATGCTTGTATATACTATAATTCCAGTACCACTGTTGATGGAGGCATATTAAAGATAATACATATATGTCGGAGCACCTGAGAGACTGTCAGTGCAGAATACTGCACGCTAAAAATGTATGCAATGAAGCTCATAATACAGGTAACCTTTACAAACACACATTATGAGGTGAATAACGTTTAATGAGTGGCAAACGTTTAAACTATTCGCATTTAAATCCACGTTTTGCACGCTGCTTCAGCTGAATTGTCTGATCGTTTCTGATTTACATATCAATAATTAAACATTATAACATCAACATAATATTTAAATGTATGATTGATAGAATCATATCGATCTGTCCTCATGCACTATTACTGTGAACAAGAGCCGCAGAGCGACTGGGCTCATCTGAGGTCTGTTGATACGGTTATAAACGCAACATTTCAGTCGTGCGCAGTGACACCTTTGTTAGGCGCAGATATGCAGATACGCAGTTGCGTACACATCATTTCAGCAAACATTTTTTTTATTGCAGAGAGAGAGCGAGAGAGGGGAAGAGAGAGGGGGTGAGAGAGAGAGAAAACAAGAGAGAGAGAGCGGGCGAGCAGAGAGAGAGAAGAGAGAGGAGAGAGAGGGAGAGAGTCAGTCAGACTAAATTGTTTTTAAACAAATAACACCCACGCGGCGCGCTACTGTATCAGTTACGTCATCAATTGAAATGTACATTCCAATTTCGCCGCGCGGCGTCCAAACTTTCGACGAAGATGGCGGGCAGAGGTAAGGCAGACACACGTATAACGTACAGATTTCTTCAATGTCGGGGAGGATCAACACATTTCGACTGACAGTCAACCATCGGGCTCTGCAGCGTCCACAAGCTAGCATGCTCCACCATAGCTCTAGTACTATAGCCCGCGTACAGTTTCCGCAAGCCAGCTCCACCATATCCCGACATTGCACACTACTGTAACGTCGACGGAGAGAGCCATGCCAAGGACAGTACAAAACTGGCAAATTTTCATTGGTAGGTTTGACGATTCATTTCTGCAATTACTTATCTCAAGATTGGTTAAACTAAAGTTAAGAAACTAATTCTTTCTGCACTTTTGAGCACAATTACTTATCTCAAGATTGGTTAAACTGAAGTTAAGAAAGTAATTCTTTCTGCACTTTTGAGTGCAATATACATTTGACCTATCCTTCCTGCCGGGACATTCTTCTCACTCTGTTCCGATAGATGGCCTGCATACTGACTAGGTGCAGGGAATAAATAATCCAAACTAGTTGCTACCTTCGTTTAGCCCATGCTGTGATACTATCAGCCACCCACCTGCGAGGTAGGCCTATTTAGAGTTGGCCTTAATCAAAAACAGACGTTGCGTAAGTGCTATTGACATTGTATTCTCAACGTACAGAATCTCATATAGATCGAGAATGAAGTTCATATATGATTTAAGGCGCGTAAACGTTGTTCAAGTAAGTTTTGCATGCAGAATAATTTCACTGTGAAATTTAAGTCTTCCACGATCACACAAGTACCATCAAACACAGTTCAGTCCTTTGTTAATAGTCAACAAATCCATGTTTAACCCTCCTCTTGAGGGTCAAAAGGTTATCAGACACTTACTCTTCGCACGTCAGTGGAAAGCACATCTCATGGTCCTTTCAATAAAGTGATAAAAATGGTAGGTCAGCGCTGAAACAAAAAAGTTTTTCACTCTGTCCATTAGGCCATGTCCTCAGAAAATGTCTGATATCTGACTTTTCCCTCACTGCCCTTTGACCTGTGACCTTCAATTTCGCACTGGTGATGGGTTTCCTGCCCATGACACTAGACACAGAATATTAAGAGCATAGGTCGAGCTGTTCAGATTTGTGCCGCAATTCCGTATTTCCTCCTATACCTTAAGTAAAAGGGGAAATATTCCCCCTCCGTTGACACATCTTGACCTTTGACCCTTGACCCCCCAAATTGGTCATCCTGAGTCCTTTTCACGATCCCCCACCCCCCGACGTCCCAAATATCGTGACCGTACGTCAAGCGGTTAAGATTTGTGCCCAACTGTTGACGGACACACGGACGGACGCTCATGCAATTCTACAAGCTGCATCTGACTTCGTCAGATGAGCTAAAAACAAAGATTTTTCCATCAAAAATTAAAAGTTATTTATCATTAATTCTCCCTATACTCCCTTTCATATTACACTTGTAAAATGTTCAATTGCCAAATCACTAAATGTTAAGTAAGAATAATTACACAGTCTAGTGTCTGAAATATTTGGCACTGAAATGAAGGGAAAATAAAATGCTACCCATGGTCCGATCCAAACTCCACGACAGATGGCGCTCTCGCTCTCGCTCAATTCACCACTGCCACAAGTAGATTTCCGTTACAATTTGTAATGCTTTTTTACTACAAGTTTTACAGCAGCCACGTTACTCGTATCCTATGTAATAAGATTTGGACTAATAAAAGTTGCAAAGATATTAAAAATCCGACCGTTATTTCATGAAAATTTTGATAAAATAGTGATACGAAATAGTACGCGGATTGTGCGCCCAGTTACCTCTTTCAAATCATACACTCACACTGTTTACGAATCTCCATTTGCTGGATTTCCCCGGAGCTCCGCCCACTTTAAAAATAGTGCTGGCATTGTGGCAGTGGTATCCTGAGTGTACGAACGGGCACTGCATGCAGTTTGGGTCCGATCATGGACATTATTTTATTCTTTATTGTAGTTGATCATCGCAAAACCTTCAACATTATGCTGCAGGGCTATCACTTTCTCAATACCCTTTGTCTTTCTTGTGTTTCTCTTTCTTATGCTGCTGCTTACTCTGTTTCTTCTTTTCCTTGTCAGACCTATGGGTGTCATTCTTATTACGGAAAAAAGCAAGCACACTTCCCTTATTCTTCTTCTCATCGGTTTCGCCTGTGCCACCTGATGCACCAAGTGATTGCGTTTTTGCTCTGTCACCTGGTGACATAGTGATCTTACTTGAGGGTGGCATTGTGTGTGCCTGTTCTCCACTGCCACTGGGTTGACTCTACAAACAAACATACATTTCAGGTTAAAATGCCTCTAATGAAATGCACATTATTTACTGAGTTATACTTAAGTTGCTCTTTGTGGCACAAGGCTGTAGTATTGAGACGATAGCATATATTATTGTCATGCTGCAGAATGGTCATGATCTGCATTGTCTACAGAATCGTGTCATGGTCCTTAACATGGCATGTAGAGCCATTCGTGATCTAAAACTGCTTACCAGCAATAAAGCCTAATGCAATTCAAGGTCATGTGTAGTTTAAACAAGCTTGTAATCCTAGTTACATATAGTAGAACCTGATGATTAGATAACCATACTGCATGCCTCCCAGTACATTTTGATCATTCAAATATAGTAAATATAGGACTGTTTATTCTCAAATATAAGAGTTTATAGGGCAACTCATACGGGGCATTTTGGCATATTTAATAGGAGTGTTGGCCGATTTATGTTCAACTTTTATACAGGTATATACTTGGTAACAGGAAAACTGGTTTCCCCTGCTATGATGGTCCATAGTCAGCAACGAGTTCACATCTAAACTAGGCCACAGCTATTTATTTTTTTTCACATATGAATCTATTAGAATCTGTTTTCTTTTCTCTACAGTTTTCTGTTTCTCCCGGGTCTTCTCCATTGTTTTTGTAGCTTGGCAAATCTTTTGCTTTGCAGCCTCAATCATGGTCTGCGCCACTTCCTTCAAGTTATTCGATGCAATGGCTTTCTTAAGTTTATCGTTGGCGTCCACGAGAAGTGTGTTCGACATCTAACTTCTCCTGCTGTGTAGTTTCTTCTTTGGCTAGTTCGCCATGCCTGTCTTTCAAGTCGTTGCTCATTTGTTTTGTTCTTCTGTCTCTTTTGTCCTTTTCTTTCCTCTCATCCTCAAGTTTTCGTTTACGCCGATCATCTTCCTTCTTCTGTCGTTCTTCTTCAATCCGATTCACATAATGCATGTGAGCAGATGGTCCCTTGGCTAAGAACTTTTTCGTGTGTCACTGTGTGGGGCTTGTTGCCGAAGAGCTTCAGCCCATCTGCTGTACAGCGGAGAGCGTTGATGGATGCTTCACTCAAAGCCACTCTGTCAGCGGTTTCCACATTTTCCCCTCTCTGTGAGAAACCTCTTTCTACGTCTGCGTTGCTTTGGGCCAAATTCGGCACAGCTTTGACCACTCGTTGTAATGCAGGGAATATCTTTTGTCCGTTGGAATGCGAGATCTTACTGATGTTGTTCCAGTAGGTGTCAATTTGTTTCTCTCTCACCTCCCCGTCGACTGTGGTGTCATATACCAATTCCTGGCGCACAGTTTCCTGTTGGTATAGTCTCCACTGATCACCAACTTCAACGGACTTCACTCAAAGCCACTCTGTCAGCGGTTTCCACATTTTCCCCTCTCTGTGAGAAACCTCTTTCTACGTCTGCGTTGCCTTGGGCCAAAGTCAGCACAGCTTTGACCACTCGTTGTAATGCAGGGAATGTCTTTTGTCCGTTGGAATGCGAGATCTTACTGATGTTGTTCCAGTAGGTGTCAATTTGTTTCTCTCTCACCTCCCCGTCGACTGTGGTGTCATATACCAATTCCTGGCGCACAGTTTCCTGTTGGTATAGTCTCCACTGATCACCAACTTCATCCACGTCCATGTCCATGAAAGCAAGGCATCTTCCCAAATATTTAATTGCTTCCACAGTCCAGTGTTCCTGCTGTCGCCTTGGTTGCAGCACCCTGCTTTTCTCCAAAATGTGGTTCGACATGGGCAGTCTCTTAGCCAAATGTTCTGTGGCAGAGGTGAAGAATGATCTAGCTCACAGGAGAACCGGTTTCTCCCTGCCAGTCAGTCTTCATTGTCAGATGTGTTTTGTCCCCAATGTCTAGATCCTTGTCGCCTAATTGGTTGGAAGTGGCCATGAAGTCCACCTGCACCAGTCTCCTGATGCTCTTGCCTGCTATTAGTTCCGTCTTGACAAATCTCCCCATGAGTTTTTGCAACCAGTGTCGACAGCTCATCACAGAGAACGTGAACCAATAGTTCTTCCTTCTGGCAGTATCTGAGAAAGGAATTAAACAGGCCTGCCACCGATGCAACAAAATGCAGCTCGACAAGGGTTTCTTTCCGTGAAAGCTGCATATGTATTCTAATGTAACATGCAGTGCTTGACGATGCTGGTGCGCGCTTTTGGACTTCATGCAGAAAATACTTGATCAAAGCATCCCATTGCTCAATGACGCGCTCCACTGCTGGTTGTAAAGTAAGCCATCGACATTCCACGTGCTTCAGCAGCTTATGATTTGGCAGACCAAGTGCCTCTTGAATTTTGGCCGAATCTTATTGCCTCGACGCAGACATCTTGAATCAATACTGGAGGTCTAAAACCAACTCTGGTACATTGTTGGGAAAAGCTTGTACTCCATTAGCGTAAGCGTTGTGGCATATGTGGAGGTTACATGTTCCTAAATCCAACAAGCCACGCCTTCCCAGCTGAAGTACTGCTTCATTAACAATGTTCCGTACAGTTTTGTTAATGTTGGGTCCATCTGATTCGAGCATTAGTAGCTGACGAAGGAAAAGATGGCTGTCACTTACTGCCAAGAGGAGTTTCGCTGCTAGCTGCTTTCCGGTAGCATGTCCCATTAGGTAGCTTTTCAAATGGTGGATTACAATTTTCCATAAGTTGGTGGCCAGTAACGGATAGCGCTATCTAGCTGTTTTTGTCCCTGTGCATTTGTTGTCTCATCATACTGAAGGGTGTATGGCGTATTTGGAGCCTCTTTCAAATCTTGTATCAGCATTTCGGGGAAAAAGGGCCCAGTTGCACCAGAGATAAGGTATTGCAAATATTGTTATAGAACATTTAAATTCCAGATACAGAAAATCCAAAATTTACTGTTGATCATTCAGATAATCCAGTCACATGGTTTGGCAACCAGTCAAATAAAGGATTTATAGGAATTTTTCTCCAAAATATAGGCAACTCCTATAAAAATATAGGAAATATAGGAATTATAGGAGCTCTGGGAGCCATGCCATAGTGACAAATCAATCAATATGCAACCATTGTGTTTAATTTAAAGCAATATCGGTGCCACACCGATGGCTACTCACCAAAGATTCTGCAAACAGGGGTCTGAATTCGCTCTGAGGTTTTACACTACGTTGTGGTATTGGAGGCATACCTGAAAATATAAAAACATAACCTAAATTGATAGGTTTTCTTATTGTCAGTTTAAAAACAAATATGCAGTTCAAATTTATCTGAGATAATGGCTTCAATTGGCAATCAAGCAGTGCAATAAAATTTCTCATTAAAACACAATGTAGTATGTTATGTGTGATGAGTCTGTGAGGCTTAATAGAATGATATCATTAGAGTATTACTGCTAACTAATTTTCCCCCAATTTCTGTTTAAAAAGCATTAGCTAGGTAGTACATGCTAGAAGACGTGATAAAATGATCAATTAAAACAAAAAATTCCAGCATATGACAGGAACTAACTTTTGATTGGCTTGCCTACTGGTCTGCCACTAACTGGTGGTCCCATCCACAATGATGGCTGCTTTTCCGAGGCCAAGGCGACGTTAGGGTCCGAGTATGGACGTATCTTTCCATCCAGTGTAACATCACCACTAGCACTCACTACGTGAATAGATATGCCAGGTTTTGGTTCCTTAGGCAGAACCCTTGCTGATTCTGGTGCTAGCGTGTCTTTCTGGTGAACTTTGGGAACATGGTCTTGATTGAAGTTGCTTGATGGCATCATTTCTTGGAGACGTTGTTTTGGACGAACTGAGACAGTGGTGGGTGGCTCATGTGACAATGGTGGCTCTTTAACTGTTATTGCTGGCTCAAAAGCTAGGCTATCGATTGGTGAAATGCTCACGTTTACATCCATCTGTCAAAAGAACAGACCTTCATAACAACTAGAACAATCATACCGATTGATGATGATGACACGACGTGGATGACGACCATAAAACAGTATTAGCATGTAAGGGTGCAACGTAAATTAACGTGTAATTTCTCCCAAGCCTCAAAATTAAGGATACACTTAGCATACGGGGGCCTAAAGCACGACATGTGCGAAAATAACAGTCGCAATGACATAAATTATTATATAACCTGTCGTATGCACCAATAAACATAATTTTATAGCACTGCATGAGCACGTGCTTTCAATGTGTTCTAAATTTAGGTTTTGTACAGCAGAATTTTCAGGGGAAAAGTCACACAAGTACTTGCTGATGTCAAATTAGGGCGTCTCACAGTAACAGAGGAAGTGGTTGACCCCGAGGTCACGTCTATTTCAATGCTGTGCAGTAATGCTATCAGCATGCATGGATCAAGGAAATGCAAAAACTGGACAACCTTTGGTCGCTTCTCCATGGTTATGTGAGCTGTGGTATCAGTCTCCGTATCCGAATGAAAAACGTCGGCAGCAAATTCCACTTGATTCTCGTCTATTTCAATTAACTGCTAATGAAAAGTGCAACATAACAGATCTATTACACATTACAGTTGTTGATAAAGTCTCACATTAATTACATCTAACTGTCAAATCCCTTGTCATCTCCTGTTTGTTGTTTGATCTATTCATTTATTGCTCTGTCGCGACTCACATTTATAAAGACAGCATTACATTTATAACTGTCTATTAATTGCTTTTTTAATTAAATACAAACCATTTCGTTGACTGATGACATAATGAATGAATAACTGAAATAATGTTATTTACTTCGTGAAGATGATCCTCATCACTGATTTCCTCTGACTTGCGTTTTAGTCCGTGTTGATGAGGCAGCAGGCTGGGTGCAACCATTTCTTCATGTGCAGGTGCATCTTCTGGAGTGATACTGAGTACAGCATCTTGGATGTCAAGAACAGCATCAAGCTTACAGCTTTCAACTGCAGACGGTGCGGACTCTTCCCCGCAAGGCATTAGCACAGGGGATTCTAAACGTGAATTATCCATTTCCGATGCGACGTGCTCACACGCCTGTGGTGGCGGTGGCAGGGGCATTTGTTTTCTACCAATTGCGCGCGGGGGCGGCACGACTTCCCCTGTGGAGGCCATCAGCGATGTCGTGAATTGTGCATCCTGCATCTTGCTGCCATCAGCGACAGCATCCGGTGTGAGCACCGTCACTCCCCCACGCTGCGGTCCCTCCTCAACCACCAGCACCGCTCTCCCTGGGCCACTGTCAGAATTCTTTGCCGTCTCATCAGATGCTTTTCTCTGTTGCTGTGCTCCTCCCATGGGTCGTGGAGATGCCTGCAGGCTTTCTGTACCCAATCCACTGCCCAGCTCCTTATATTCATCTGCTGCTGTTAAAGTCTCCAGCAAGGTGCCAGTTGCCTCTGGCATTAGCACTGCAGCAAGACATAGCACAGAATTAGGATAACGTCCACTAACAGCAGTGTTTTGTTTGGGATATGCAGCTGGACATGGATTTAAGAGACACAATGTTGGATAGAGTTGATTTTTTCTGCAACAATAGCCCCACATGCTCACAGGTATATTCGAGGCTGAACGGCAGCTGCGCGGCTGTGTGCGAGCTTTTGCTTGCAGGCAACATACGGCTGGGGAAAACCATAAATGGTCTGGTCAGCATACACAGCTGCCTCTTTCCCTCTAGTGCTACATACAATGAAAGTGTCAACGACACTGTAGCTCACCTTGGGTGTGATAGAAGAGGGAGGTGTGTATATAAAGCAAGAGTATATATGGGAGAACTCCCATTATATAGCATATCTTCCATTATATACTCTTGATAATGATGATATATGCGTAATTTTTAATGCGAAAATAAATGTTTCAGATCTGTTGGCATACAATCTGATGGCGTTTACCGTAGGCAGACACTGAAATGCATAATGAAATTGCCAAAATCTACCTAATTTGCATAATTAGAAAAATAAATAAAAACGCGTGTGATATGTTTTGGGGCCTGTCCTCATTCATTCACATACCAGAAATGAGCAAAATCCGTTGAACCTGCCCTGACTTATGGCCATTTCCATTTTTGCAAAAAAGTGGACGTGGCTCGAAAGTAGGTCAACTGGCGTGCTCCAAAATAGGACGTTCAAACCTCTCCCATAGGAGTAACAACTATATGCAATTTGAAACATGTGGGTTGTGACATTGTGGACGCGAATTGTGTGAATCATTCATTTTTGATTATCTATAACGCATTGTATTTGTTTTTGATTATTTGATTCTATTCCAATGTCTGCTGACCTGATGAAGAGATGTAATCTCGAAAGCTCGTCAATTAAACTTTAAACACCCTTATTCTATAGGTCTACCTTGACTTTGTTTTTATCATATCATATGATATATAGTATATATATATTATATATATATACCTGTTATACATACATACATACATAACATACATACATACATACATACATACATACATACATACATACATACATTGCTCTCTCTCTCTCTCTCTCTCCCTGCCTCCCTGTCCCTCTCTCTCCTGCTCTCTTCCCACCTGCTATATGTTTTCCTCCCTCTCTTACTTTCACCTCTCTCCCTCGCGTTCTTTGTGTGCATGTATGTGTGCGTGTGTGCGTGCCTGTGTGTACATTCATCTCTCCTCACTCTGAAACATCGTATATTGCCGATGCATACGGCAGCACACTAGAATAATATGCATCCGGTTCATTACATCAGGAGTGAAATTACTGCTTAACACATACCTGACTGCATCTGTATCTTATCTATCCAATCTCTCATTTCATTCTCATCTGGTGCTTGAAACAAGTACTCTGCATTGTCAGCCAACAGCAAGCGAAAGACGTGCTTGTGTTTTGTGTAGTCAGTCGCAACAGTTACCCTAGACCTTCCATGAAAAAGAAAGACAGTATTGCATGAGCTACTGCCTGTTGTTGCTCCTACACTTCTTATGGATAAATGTAGGTTGTAAAAAATAACTATTTTGAACCTCATTTATTATTTTTTTCCTCATTGTTAATACTCGTGGTATTTGTTTAGTGACAATCAAATAATATATACCACTTTCTAATAAAAATTACAAAATCGAGATTGTTATTTAACACAGCATCTTAGGAGACAGGCGTCATACTTATGTATGAGGAGTGGAAATGTTGAGTGGGTCTGCATAGCTTCATATTGTCCTTTAGTTTTCAGGAATGCCAACAGATCTCCAGACAAGACCACATAGTAATGCTTCCATGAACTGAAACAAAAACAACTTCAGCAATATGGGGATGATCTTTCGAGATTTTGCTAGAAATTAGTGAGAATAATACAATTCTATTACAAAATTGCAGAATGTATACTTAAAAAATGAGTGTCAATAACACTAGAGCTCAACTTGGGTGTGATAGAAGAGGGAGATGATATTTAAAATTTGGTAAGCGTTTCATTTATGACGGACCGAAATGTGATCAAATGACCTTATTCCCTGTTTTATACTAATAGAAATTTTACTGGTTTGTTTCAGGGTTAGTTTTGATGCGAACATAAATGTTTCAGATTTGAAAGTCTGAAATCTGGGCGAGAATAGGCGCTACACCTAAATGATCGCCATTTTGATTTTCGATTATCGCGCAAATAAAAGTAATAAAATATTCCAGTCAAATTACTGTAACGAAAAATCTAAAACAATATTACACGTAGGTATGATTAGGTAGGTAGGTAGGTAGGTAGGTAGGTAGGTAGGTACGCAGGTGTAGGTAGGTAAATTTAACAAAATCGAATGAATCTAGATGGCCATTTCCATTTTTGCCAAAAAGTGGGCGTGGCTCGAAAGTAGGTCGACTGGCGTGCTCCAAAATAGGACGTTCAAATCTTTCCCATAGGAGTAACAGCTGTATGCAATTTGAAACATGTGGGTCAAACGGTTCTTGAGTTATCGTTGACCATAGGCAAATGTTGACGGACGGACGGACAGACGGACGGACGACGCCCCATGGCAATAGCTCATCGGTGAGCTAAAAATCGAACTACTACACCATTTATTCACAATAAAGATGTATTTACCGTATAGTTGCCTTCTTTCTTCTTGAATGATACACATGCTTCCGCTGCAAGTAGCCTTCCTTCACTATGGGATGTAGCTTGTTCAGTTTCTCGGGAGTGATTGGGACGCTTGTCTTCCTTATTTGAAAGCTCGGTGCTGCAGCCCTTTCTCTTCTATGACTACCTGTCTTTTTCACTGGAGTAAACTTTGGGGAGCCTGCATAAGTATGAAAAACACAGTTAGTTAAATAAACTCAAACTTAAGTAAATGTGAAGAATCATGAAAAAAGTGATTGTGCTACGACGTTTGTGTTACCCCTGTTACCACTACTTCTGTGGCTGCTGCTGCTGCTGCTGCCACTGCTACTGCATGCTACTGTTGGTAATGCTGCTGCTGCTCCTGCTTCTGCTGCTAATGCTGCAACTGTTGCCACTGCTTACTAGTAATGATGCTGCTACTCAGATGCCCCAATACATGCAAAATGTAAATGCAGTAGGTGAAGCCATTCAAATTTGTACAACGTTTGTTGACAGCTAAAGAGTAAAGATACAGAAGATTTCGCCAGTCTACTAGTTGTAGCTGAAAAATTAAAAACGGGACTGCATCTCATATAGGAAGAAGGGCTTCACACAGCATCATTTCACAGAGCAGCACAAAGAGGCCATTTAGTGGCACTGCATGATTGTCAAGACTTAAATACAGGAACGAAAGTTTAGCATCGTAATAAGTCATACAAGTTGTTTACACGGAATAGTCTTGGAATCGCGACTGATACTTAAACTTAAACTTAAAATCCTTAGTATTGTTTTGACCAACTAGCCTCAAGGTAATTCAGCAACAAGAGCCGCAGAGTGACTGGACTCATCTGAGGTCTGTTGCTACGGTTATAAACGTAACATTTCAGTCGTGCGTAGTGACACCTTTGTTAGGGGCAGATATGCAGTTACGCAGTTGCGTACACATCATTTCAGCTAACATTTTTTTTATTTCAGAGAGAGAGAGGAAGAGAGGGGGGCGAGAGAGAAAGAGAAAGAAAAAGAGAGAGAGAGAGAGCGAGAATAGGCGAGTGGGCAAGAGAGAGAGAGAACAGGCGAGTGGGCAAGAGAGAGAGAGAGAGAGAGAGAGAGAGAGAGAGAGAGAGAGAGAGAAGAGAGAGAGAGAGAGAGAGAGAGAGAG
>NW_014577639.1:126068-147960 GCF_000485595.1 Priapulus caudatus | reverse complement strand
GAGAGAGAGAGAGAGAGAGAGAGAGAGAGAGAGAGAGAGGGCGAGAGGAGAGAGAGGGAGAGAGTCAGTCAGACTAAATTGTTTACAAACAATTACAAACAATTAATACACTTGCTTTCACACAGAACAGAAACACAGCGAGCAGTTTATTGACCTTTGGCAAAAGCAAGATACGGTAACCGTTGAGTACCGTAAATTTAGTCTTCCCCGTAATCGTTATTGAAATATTAAGCCGAATACACTCTATGACCCCCCATAGCGCTATAGCCTAGCGTTTGGTCGATAAACACGCTTCGTATTCATACTAAACATGCTTTTTTCTATACCTATCACGCACACAGATGAACGACAACACGTGTGTGTAGATGTAGATATAGCAAATTAAATTTTCCACGCAATCGTTATCGAAATATTAAGACGAATACACTTTATGACCCCTCCATAGCGCTATGAGGTTAAAAAAATGAGCCTCGCGTTTGACCGGCGGTCAATAAACACGCTTCGTATACATACTAAACATGCTTTACTCAACCTATCACGCACACAGATGAACGACAACACGTGTGTGTAGATGTACATATAGTAAATTTAATCTTCCCTGTAATCGTTATCGAAATATTAAGCCGAATACACTATATGTATGCAGCTCACCCTTAGGCTTAGTATATACCATAGATACATATGCTTGGTCATCAATACGGTATGCTCCGATACATTTCCATAGTTTCTTAGATCGGGCGCTAGATGGCGTTAGTGTAAAACAGCGCCGCCATACTGGACGTCATAAAGTGTATTTGCACCCCTAATTGTCAAGAGTTACAGATCAACGTAATCATATGATATAGATGTAGATAAATATTAGATATAAATGTAAAATGTAGATATCAACGTTGCTTGCATATGCGCGTAGCCTGATAGCGTAGCCAGCATGTCGTAAACAAAACGCAGCAACACCTGGCGCCAACGAATTCATTGAATTCAGATAGATAGATGGATTTATTTCTGACGTAGTATAGATATTTTCTTGTGTTACAACACACTGTACTTGCCTGTATAAACATAAATTATCTTTGCAATAAATTTAATTTGAATTTGAATTATATTTTGAATGCACACTTTTAAGTCTGTTCCGATAGATAAGGGGCCGTTATCAAAAACATAGCGTATCGTGCAATGCAAGACTAGACGGGTCCCTGCCGTCGACTCCACTCGCTATGCTCGCTCTGCCAGGCCCAGCAAGGCCTAAGCCGAGAGGTGGGATCGAGTACCAGTCTACATTTTGAGCAGCTATCAGCGGCCACAAAAAGCCAGTCAGTGCGAGAGTGCGAGTGTATTCGTTATGTACACTAAAGAATCTCATATATAATTATTGTTTAAGTAAGTCAACGTTGTTCAAGTAACAGTTTTCACTGTAAAATGTGAGCGTACGCAGTAAACAAATCCTTCAAATGTTAAATGCTTATAATTACCTCCGCCATGGGCTTGGCGAAGGTTATGTTTTCACCGGCGTGTCTTTGAGTGCTGGTTTGTGTGTTTGTGGGTTTGTGTGTTTGTGAACATGCACGTTTCAGTTCACTTCCGCTAGGTGCGCTGGCTGTAGACTTACAAACACGCAACCACAGGCTAAGGGGCAACCACAGTCCTCTCCCACCTGCACGCTCGCACTAATCCGGATCCAATTAAATATTTAATTAATTAATAAAAAATTTCACATTGAGAGAATTCAGCTGCCTTGGCGGAGGTCTGTGCTCTCCGAGTGCTCTAGTATTATATATACTATAGACCTACCGTGAGCTCATTTGTTGCAAAAATTCACTAGAAATCCTTCAAAGGTGAAATGCTTATATTATATATAGACCTACCGTGAGCTCGTCTGTTGCAAAAATTTACTAGAACTCATTTGTATTGCTACTTTCATAACATTTTTTCTCAAAATCTAAACGAAGATACAGCTGTGTAACTTTAATGAATTTTCTATATTAACATGTTATCATGGAAATGCATCGAGTGCGAGCGTAGTGGTGGTGGTGGGGGGCGGGGGTAGGGGGTACGGGGAAGGTGGGGGGAGGTAGGGGCGGGTGGAGGGGGCTCTACTAGCAAAAGCAGTTCAGTCCTTTGTTGACAGTTAACAAATCCATGTTTAACCCTCCCTTTGAAGGTCAAAAGGTTACCAGACACTTACTCTTCGCACGTCAGTGGAAAGTACATTTCATGGTCCTTTCAATAAAGTGATAAAAATGGTAGGTCAGCACTAACACAAAAAAGTTTTTCACTGGGTCCGTTAGACCATGTCCTCAGAAAATTTGTGATATCTTACCTTTCCCCCCTGCCCTTTGACCTGTGACCTCCAATTTTGCTCTGGTGATGGGTTTCCTGCCCATCACACTATACACCGAATATTAAAGAGCATAGGTCGAGCCGTTCAGATTTGTGCAGCAATTCCGTATTTCCTCCTATACCTTAAGTTAAGGGGGAAATATTCCACCTCCGTTGACACATCTTGACCTTTGACCCTTGACCCCCCAAATTGGCCATTCCGAGTCCTTTTCACGACCCCCCCCCCCCCGTCCCGAATATCGTGACCGTACGTTGAGCAGTTAAGATTTGTGCCCAACTGTTGACGAACGGACACATGGACGCACGGACGCTCATGCGATTCCACAAGCTGCATCTGACTTCGTCAGATGAGCTAAAAATTATGTTGATCACCACAACACTGATACTTATGTTAAAGTCAGTTGATACCAACAAGGTACATTTAAGCATACCAGATGATTTCTGTGGTGCCTCAGTTTTGGCAAACCTAGCTGGGGGAAATGGCTGTTCTGGCTTTTCAGGAGATGTTCTTCGTGCATCATTGACATCTGGCCGAGGCGTCAGCTCGACATGCTCGTGTTTCTCAGTAGGAAAACTTCCAACCACTTCTTTCTCAGTGTGAACATCTGTGCCTATGTATTGCGTGGCTTGTTCGTCCTGCAGCAAGGACATAGTCATTGAAGCTTCCTTCACATCTGGTTTTACAAAAGGCTGTTGTAATATCCTCACTGACTCTGGGGAGTCCGGCTGTCCATCCGATTCTGTAGATTTTACGGTGTCATCTGATGACTCTGCGTGTTCCTCCTGTCAGAAAATATAAATGTAGTTCGTTGAATATATTGCAACGTAAGCAACTACTTTCCACAGCCAATTTAGTCTGAGAAGTAACATAACTCCAGTGTTAAAAGCTACTAACTCTTTCAGGTCTTCGACGACTAGGTTACAATATATTGCATTATATCGAATTTCATTCATAATATATATATATATATATATAATATATATTGTGCATTGACTGCATACAGGTTTCGGCTCCACTGCTACTAGTCGTAGTGATTCCAGCTCTGACTGTTTCTTCTGCAATTTCTCCTTTTCTCGTTGCTTTATTTCAATCTCTTTTTTCTCCTGGAATGCCTTCTCTAGCTGATGTTTGACAAAGCAACAGGTTGCAAATTTATTAGATTAACGTGAATGGGTAAGAGTAGTAGTAGTAGTAGTAGTAGTAGTAGTAGTAGTAGTAGTAGTAGTAGTAACAAAATGCATTCTAAAATCAGTCAAATAACCCCATCTCATTGCTCTGTGATCATGATAACATATTGCAGAATTGGGCTATACATGATGTGATGTAATGATTCAGATCAGGGATTCAATGAAAAACCAAAATAAACCCTATTACTGAAACAATCATAGCATTGTTACTCTATGGGTACTATTGGCCATATCTCCATGAGATACATTTACACAATTGGTTAAAAGAAATTAGTCATTAAATCTGGTGGGGCCAGTTGAAACACACCAGTGTCTGTCTCTTGAGGGCGTTGACCTTGTCCAGCTGTGCATCAACTGTCTTCTGAAAATCATCCTGCTTCTTAACCAACTCGTCAACCTCCCTCATTGAGCCGCCATAGTTTGTATCTTTCAGTGCTGGCTCGCGTGTTCGCATCCATGCATGCAGTTGCTCTGCATCACGATTAAACAGCTGCAAACAGTGATTGTCTGTTATATAGTCACTCATATCAGCAATGCTGGCCCAGGCAGAAAATGTATAACTTTCCTTCCTGTGTACACCAACCACAGTACAAACATCACAGGTCAGAGATATATGTAGTTATTCACAGATACTGCTGACTATATATATATATACTAACTGAATATACAGTAAAAATAGTCGAATTAAGTCATCTGACCAACAAGTGCCGCAGAGCGACACCGCTCAACTGACGTGTACTGTAGCAGGGTATCCTTCTGATAAACTCACTGCATGGCAACCGAATCAAGTGCGCCCTCCCGCCACCACGTTGATAGGTTTTGCTATACCGGTAGTACAGTAATAAAGATACAGCTGTGCAACTTTAATGACTTCGCCATATTAACGTTATCATGGATATGCGTCGAGCGTGAGCGTAGTGGTGGTGGTGGGGTGGAGGGGTCTCTAATAGCAAAAGCAGTTCAGTCCTTTGTTAACAGTCAACAAATCCATGTTATCCAAAAGGTTATCAGACACACTCACTTACTCTTTGCACGTCAGCGGAAAGTAGATTTCATGTTCCTTTCAATAAAGTGATAAAAATGGTATGTCAGCGCTGAAACAAAAAAGTTTGCACTCGGTCCGTTAGGCCATGTCCTCAGAAAATTTCTGATATCTGACCTTTTCCCACTGCCCTTTGACCTGTGACCTCCAATTTCGCACTGGTGATGGGTTTCCTCCACATCACACTATACATTTGTGACGCAATTCCGTATTTCCTCCTATACCTTAAGTTAAGGGGGAAATATTCCCCCTTCATTGACACATCTTGACCTTTGACCCTTGACCCCCAAATTCGACATCCCGAGTCTTTTTCGCGATCCCCCGACGTCCCGAATATCAAGACCGTACGTCGAGCGGTTAAGATTTGTGCCCAACTGTTGAGGGACGGCCGGACGGACAGACGGACAATCATGCGATTCTACAAGCTGCATCTGACTTCGTTAGCTGAGCTAAAAACCTAGATACTGGTGTCATCAGCCAGCTATAATATAAATACTGCACTGCAGTGTTACAATAGAGTAGAGCACTTCAAACTACCTGTGCATCTAGGTTGCAGTCATAGAGCACGGCTTGCTTCTGCCAGACATCCAGTAGCTGATCGCTTGCAGTGTTAATGCGGTCGATCTTTTCCTGTATCTCATGGGACAGGACGTGAGTTTGATTGATCAGTGCTTCTCCTTTCCCTGTGAACTCCCTGCTCAGCAGAAAAAAACAGCATGCAGTTTTAAAATGCATGCCAAGTAATACTGTAAATTATACAAACTCATTATTTCAACCAAAAGATGATACTTTTCTCACTGACCTTTGGCATGACATTACATTTAATCAGGTTTAGAAAGAATTAAATGATTAATACTAGTCCCTTACTAATATTAAAGGGATAGTAGACTCTAGGATTTTACTGCATACAACTGTACTTACTGTATAACAAATTGTCTATACCCACACGCACTTGTTACCAGATACCTAATTTAATTGTTATAATTAATTATACATCAACGCTACGAAATTTTAACGGCGCCATTGACACCCGCGACCGTGTTGCCACCCTGAAAAAGTTGCGCATTTCCCAATATATTTTGCACGTTACAGACCGAGGGCTAATCACAAAGGTGCAATTATATTTATACCTAAATGCTATTTAACCGAACGATGTTCATCTTAGGACAAATTTATCCATAATATAACTGAAACTATATATGTCGTATATATAAGATATTACAATCCTCTTGCTTTTAAATGAATAAATAAGAAACACCCTCAGTCTGTAGCCCTTGGCTGAAAAGTCGTTTTGCGCAACTTCTCAGATCGTGCGCTTTGAGTGGCGCCACCGTCGTTGTAATCAAACTGTAGTCGTTTGTTTTAAAACATAAAAAAAAATTTCTAATGGTGATTGAACCATGAAACCTTTCATGTAGCGTAATTTTAACCAAAATTAACTGAAAATAACCCTAGAACCTAGAGTAAATTAAGGATCCCTTTAACTAAATATAGCAACACATAATTGATGTATCATATTCATAAAGCAAGTCTGCATGCTCGTAAATGTAAGATTAATGTAAAATGCTTAAATAAGTACACAGATGAAGAAATTCATAAATATGTAATCACACGAAGAAATGAATGAAGAACCCATCTATTATTGAATGGATGAAGGAATGAATAGATAAATGTAAAAACGAATAGACAAATGAATAAACAAATGAACGTCAGAATGAGTGAGTGAAAAACTAATGTATTTATAAAATTAATAAATAACAAATATATAACAAAAAGCAATAAACAGATAAATGAATGTGTAAGAGACTGCCCCAATACTTGAAGTCATTCATCTTAATGTCGATTTCTAGCTTGTGCTCCTTGTGATTCTTCACAAGTGCTTCTGCACCGGCAACGTCATGTGGGAGCATGTCCATCGTCAGTGTAGCCGTCATCTCATATATCCATGTCCTGCAGACATATATCACACAGATGAACAAATATAAACCAATAATTATGTATAATAATTATATAAAATAATTATATATGAATACAGTACTTAAAAACTTAAACCATTTAATGCAACTTCCTACATATGTAACAGTGCGGCGCGTAGAGTTTGTAATTAGTAAAATTATTGTATAAGAATCATATGTGATTTTGTGTGCATAAGCTGTCAGGCTAGCAAGGCGCGTCGTAAATGTGAACAACATGTTTACGCCAGTGCAACAACAAACAGGATGTCAGTTCTAACTGCGTAGATGCAAACCCTGATGCAGACACGTCCGTACGCAACGTGGTGCAGTGCGCTACAGGCGAGTGGCGAGGGGACGCTTTTCGGCCTGCAGTGGCCCTGGGGACCCCTGATGTGACGTCACCTCGCTGGTCATATATATATGACCACACCGTGGGAGCCCTTCAGTTTCCAAACGCGCGCACAGTTACTATTCATGTATTAGACTACGTTTCCGGACTGCGTGAGCAACAATAAATCTTGGTGCGTGGAAGCTCATTTAGACTCATGAAATTATTTGTGTGATCGCTTCTCCTTCAAGCACAAGCAACACGAAACGAACCAACGAACGGGTTACAACGGTATAAGTCACCATCTTACTATAATTTGGCGAATGTTGTATGTATGTATGTTAATGAAAGGCTCCGTCAGTTTGGATCCAAATAGCGCCAAATTTACAGAAGAAATCGATGAGTACACGGGACGGGTTCTAAACTATACTCGGTTGAAAACCGTTTGTTCGGTCTTAAAAAAGACAGAAAAACACAAAAAAGGTACGCATTTGCCTGAAAATAGGGGGCGCTGTTTTGTTTTCGTTCTGTTTGTATTTCGTTTTGTTTTAACAGGTTTCAATTTCGTGTTGTTCTGTGTATCTCTGTTCTGTGTCTAAGCCCCATAATGTAAGTAGAAATAACCATGTAATAATGAAGTTAAATATTCAGTAGCTATTTCGCCATAGTTTCCCTTATGAGATGTACAAGTTGAATTTCATCAGAGCAGATTTTTTTTTGGAAGTCTGCAATGTTGTACAGTGTACGGGTGTCGTGAACACCGATCTGTCACAAGCGGTCCGATCACAAGCACGTAATATTACGTCGTCCGCACAGAGTGCAAACATGCGTAGAAATAAGCGATCACAACCACGCAATATTACCTGGTCCGCACACAGTGGAAACATGCGAAGCACGTAATATTACGTTTACGTTGTACCCATTCACATCTATCTATATTCTAACTGTGGAGTCCGCATTATCAACCAGTAGGCCTACATAGCATACAATAAAACATTTCTGTGTGGGTGTGTGTATTTCACTGTGTACTTGCCAAACAAATGGTTAATGTGTTACGTGTAAGCATGATTGCACATGTATTTGTATTGACATCTCAACCATAAAAAACAAACATGTGCAACCACTAAACTCTCCATATAACACCTTACACATAACACTACTGCACTACATGGTAACACATGCATCACAGTAACTAAGCCCGCGCTTAGCGCGGGTTTCAGCTAGTAAGAACAATAACACAACGCAATTAAGGTTCAGAAAACTACATCTGACTATACGATCACATCAACGTATCTACACCGAAATGAAACTTAATTCGACAAGGTTTCACATATATATAACTGGATGGATAAATGAAGAAATCACAAAATAATAAAAATTATAATACATAGATAAGTTTACCTGCATAATTTAATAATTATAATATTTGGGAGTGGAGGATAGATGGAAGCTGTATATTTTTACCACAGGAAGTAAATTTACACATAATGGACATTTTAAAGTGACTATCATTCTACTATGTCATCCAAATCTGAAATATGCATTAATGAACTTTGCATTAACGTGAGAGTGATGACGTCGTATTGTGTTTTTAGTGGGAAACTGGCCCTGAAACTGCATCGAAGCTGTGTGCATGTATGTATCGCCAATAGAACAAATCCAATACGGCCGCAAAAAAAATTCGGCGGCCATATTGCATTTGTTCTATTGGCGATGGCGTCTACACGCGATCTCGGAGAGCCATACTCAGCAGGCGGTCGCCGCGGCGCAGTGGATTTTGGGCGTGTGTACCACTGAACACTATAACACTGTTCGTACTGTATGACGAATACTATACCAGCGCTCCGAAACCAGAGAAAGACTGCATTGATGTATGCATAAAAAGTAGCCGGCCGCACATAAACTAGACAATAAATAAACGGCGCAGTTGGAAAATAAGCAAGTATCTTGATAAGTCATCAAACCACTCAAGATGGCGACTGGTGAGTGTGGTGCTCTGCTAGCGCTAACCGTGATCATCATACTGACCCATCTACTGCCTCCCGCTATGCCTGACCTACGAGAAACGGTCACGTCAGGAGATTATCTTTTATCTAGTGCATACATGGATTGCGAATATTCAAGGGCAAATTTAGCGTTGTCTGAACTTATACCCCATGGCAACGAATTGTTGTCAAATAAACAAAGATGGCGGCCCATGACAACAACAAGACGCACATCGACAAACCGGTACGTCACAACCCTGTGCCTATTAATGGAAAACGACATCCAAGTAAACCCAGGCCCCGTGTACAAGTATCCGTGTAGAGTGTGTCGAAAACCAGTGAAGCGAAACCAAGCCGGCATTCTATGTGATGGTACATGTGAACTATGGCACCATGCCAAGTGTGTCAGAATAAACAACATTGAGTACAATCAATTATCGACTACTGATTGCGATTGGTATTGTGATCGCTGCACACTACCACCGTTCAGTGACTCCTTCTTTGACAATACGACCGACTCGGTCTCCGACATAAACGAGGGTCCAATTAGCGATAGCGGAACAAACGATGAAGAGAACAGATCACGAGACAAGGACATGCTATTTCGTGAACAACGAGAGACGAGAGCAAAACACAACAAGAACGTTATTATGGCGCACATAAACATAAACAGTTTCAGATACAAATACATAGCGCTACATGAAATTTTGTGTGATAACCTAGTTGTCATTTTGACTATTCAGGAAACCAAGCTGGATGCGTCGTTTCCCAACACCCAATTTGAGGTAGATGGATATAAATTATATAGATCTGACAGGACAGGATATGGTGGTGGAATACTTATGTATATTAGATCTGACATTCCATCTCGGCAGAGGACCGAGTTACAATTTGAACACTCGGAAGATATTAGTGTAGAAGTAAAATTAGGCAAAGCTAAATGGCTGGTAGTCTGTATACTATATAGACCGCCAAGCGAACGGGGAAATGTTTTTATTTCAGATTGTTATACGCATTTAGACGAAGCATATATTCACTATGAGAATGTTGTAATTATAGACGATCTGAAATTTGTGTGATGCCACAAAGGGGAAACCCATGTCTGATATATGTGATACATTCGATATGTTAAGTGATACGTTTATGAGCTATTATGCAAGTAGATGCATGCGCTACGCGTGCATCCCGGCAACAGAAGCAGAACTGGTATGGCGGGCTTTTGTAATAAAGCGTGACCCGTTGAGTGATCCTGACAAAACGTGTTGTCTGATTAATCGTTACTGAGTACAACACGTAACAACATTGTAGACAAACCAACATGTTTCATGAAAGACTGTAAACCCTCATTGGTCGACATTATTGTGACAAACAGACCAGAAAAGCTGTACTGTACCAAGTCTTTCGACACTGTACTGAGCGAGTGATTGGTATCACCTTGTGTATACAGTATTTAATTAGAGGGAATGTACAGGGTTTTAAAAAGGAAGAGCTAGTGTACAGAAGTTTGAAAGCAACTGACGAGAAACTTCTAAAACAAGAACTAAGCGAAGTACCATTTCATGTGGCCCACGTCTTTGATGACGTTGATGACGTATACTGGGCACATGAACTGATGCTTGGTGAAGTCATAGACAAACACATACCATTCAAACAGAAAACTCAGAGAAAAAGTAAAGCACCGTTTATGAATGGTGTACTTCGTAAAGCGATAAATCACAAAAAGGCGCTTTATAGGAACCACCAAAGATGCAAATCCAGGCAGAACTGAGAAGCATATAGAAAACAGAGAAACAACGTAAACAGGTTGAAGAAGCAAGCAATATGGCTATATTTTTCCAAACGATGCGGTGGTGGCACAAAATCGAATGATTTCTGGTCCACCATACGCCCTTTTCTCTCTGAGAAGGAGAATACTAAACAGAACCAAATTCACTTGAGACACAACAATGAAACCGTCTCAAATCAAAACGAGGTATGCAATCTTTTTAATGAGTACTTCGTTAATGTTGCCTCGAAAATTGGAGAAAACTGTAAATGTGCGGTACACACAGAACATCCAAGTATAAAGGCTATTCGAAAAATTATACCACCTCCTGATACCCCGTTCAACTTCCAGGAAGTTGAATAGTTGATAGGTTCCAGCACTAATGGGAACCTATCTCTCAAACCGTGAGCAATGCGTACAGCTCAGAAGCAGTACGAGTACTTTTATAAATACCACAAAAGGCGTACCACATGATTCGATTTTGGGACCCATAATTTTTAATATTTTTAGCTCATCTGACATAGTCAGATGCAGCTTGTACAATCGCATGAGCGTGCGTACGTCCGTCCGTCCATTAACAGTTGGGAACAAATCTAAATGGCTCGACGTACGGATTCGAAAGTCTGGACGTGGGGGGGTAATCCGAAAACGAGTTGGGATGTTGAAGCTGGGGGTCAAAGGTCAAAGGTCAAGAGGTGTAAAAGAAGGGGGAACATTTCTTCCTTAACTTAAGGTATAGGGAGGAAATGCAGAATTGCGGCACAAATCTAAACGGCTCAACCTAGGCTCGTGATAGTCGGTGTATAGCATCATAGTAGGAAAAGCCATCACTGTGCCGAAATTGGAGGTCACAGGTCAAAGGTCAATGGGGCACAGGGCAGATTTTAGACATTTTCTGAAGACATGTTCTGACGGAGCGATTGGAAAACTTTTTTGTTTCAGCGGTGACTGTAATGTTATTCTGCTAATTAGCTAACACTCTGTTAGACGGTCACTATACGTGCCGGGAGATGGCGTGCGTGAGGCAGGGAGGCGTGGGGAAGGAATGGAAATGGAGTATTAGAATAAAGGTTACTTCTGGAATATATATAATGTGTTTGTCCTCACTGAAGTTATAGGCATAACTTTACATGGTGTCAAGAAGTGGGATACGACTCCATCAATCAACCACGCAAACGATATGGCAGCTTTAGACGTGCCAATTCCGCGTATGGAGTGGGACTCAGGCGATACCGCCGAGAACTGGAAGAGATTTCGGCAGCACGCCGAGTTGATGTTTTCGGGACCACTGAAGGCCAAAGATGAAGAAGAGAAGGTGAGCTACCTGCTGATTTGGGTAGGAGAAAAAGGACGCGATGTGTACAATACATGGTCAGACATATCGGCAGAGAACAAGAAGAAGCTAACAACGTATTATGACAAGTCTGGGAAGTATGTAGAACCGAAATCGAACACGGTGTTCGCGCGATACCGCTTCTATAAGCGGGTCCAAGGTCAAGAGACTTTCGAACAATTTGTGACAGACTTAAAACTCCTTGCAAGGGAGTGCGCCTTTGACGACCAAAGGGAGAATATGATTCGGGACCGGATCGTGTTTGGGACAAACTCAGATAGAATACGTGAGAAACTCATCAACGAAGGATCCGACTGACATTGACGAGGTCTATAGACATAGCAGAACACACGAGTTATAGCAAGTACAGCTAAGATCAATGAAAATGGAGGAGGCATGTACCAGCTATTCGGGCAGAGGTCATTCATCAGCACAGAGCGTGGGGCGCACAAGATACGCACCAAACGGCAGAGGGCGAGGGGTGGCATACGGATATACACAACGGTGAGGCAGCACGATAGACCAAGGGGTAAAATAGCCATGGACGGAAAACAGCTTTGTGATTAGGTGTGGTAAGCATTCACAGCTACAGATCCGACACGTGCGCAGCGCAAGCGAGAATGGCTTCGATGTAATAGGTAGAAACCATTTCGCATGGATGTGTAGATAACATAGGATGTTCACAATGTTGAATTTGTGGCTGGGATGCAGGATAACTGGAGAGAGATGACGCGGATTCGATGACGACTACATGTGTTGATAGGACTGTCGGAGGACAGTCGGCTTACAGGGAAAGCCAATGAAGGCTGATTATAGGCCAGGCGTGGTACTGAAACGATAACATTTAAACCTCGATACAGGAGCTTGAGGCAAGTGATTCGGAAACGTATTCGCTCCCCGCTCGAAGACTGCAACAGCCCGAAACGAAGGCTGTACGGTTAGGCGGTGAAACTAGCATGTGAAGGTAGGGCACTTAGCTGTCAGATCCAAAGACAGACGGAACAACATGGACTTTTTCGTAGTCTCGACAAGTCTGTGCCAATCATTGGTTAGATCAGCATTGATCTGGTCTGATAAAGGTGCGGTACTTTCAGTGGACGACGGATGGCGGAACAGATATATTAACGGAGTTCAAGTGACACATTCAATGGGGGCATCGACAGTTTCCTGGGAAGCATATCGTTCAAACTTGACGCCTGAGGTTGGCACCGGTAATTAATCAGGGCGAGTGGCGCACTCACTCTCTGCAAAGGCAAGCTGAAAGATGAGGCCGCTGGATCGCATGGAATGATGGGCATACTAGTGAAGGTACGACCAGCGGACTGGGTAAACTCGCTCGTAGTAGATTGAACGGCGGACGGGAACATGCTTCGCGTGTGTCTCGTCCTCCGCGATTGCAACCGGCGCATAAAGAGAGCATACCCTGCGCACCTTAGAAGATATCAGGTGCAACTGGTGGAGCAAATACTTCAGCGTTGTTGATGGCAGATCAGGATATCTGGTGCATCAAGCTATCGAGGAGAGTTTGAAATGAAACGTTCAACACGTTCGCCGGAGCGGTATTGAATTCACGCCCGTTTGCCCTTCGCATACACGTCGGCTCACAGGATGTCTTCCAACGAAGTAAGCTCGGATCGAAACACTAGAAGGAATTCCGGGTGTTGCAGCAATCGTGCGACGACATACTTGGTGTGTACGGACGTACATAGTCAAAGCACGATATGAACTTGCATGCGGTGACTTGCAGTAGGCTGAAGGAGAAAAGGTGTCAAGCCTAAACAAGGACAGTGTAGTATCCGATGATGAAGTCAGTACTTCGGTCACAATTTGTCGTCCGAAAGCGAGTGAAGCCTGACCCCGGAAGTAGGAGCTATTGCGAAGATGGATCGCGCCTGTTCGAAACGGCGTGCTGACTACTGAAGCATACTAGTGCATGGGTTGGCTACATTGCAAATTCGCTCGCTCGGCTAGCGAGATAGCAGTCCATCAGGCCTTTGCTAGAGAGATTTTGTGGGACGCGAGCAGGATGCGTACTCCAGCAGGTGAAGACTTGATCAAAAACACTGGCCGTTTGGCCTACTATGACCCCCAAGACAGTTAAAGCTGCTAGTAAGATGCATCAAAGAGTGGCTTGGAGCTGTTCGGTAAAGACGGTAAACCGGTGGAGTATGATCCAAGCGGCTGAGATCAACCTGGGCACATATGGCAGCAGATGCGATGAACGAAATGTATGCATATTGTTTGCTGTGAGAGATTCATCCTATGTGTAGGTAAACGTCATAGTTGAGTCGGATCCACAAAACCGTCGAGGTTTATATCTCAGAAACCGGAGTAATTGCTGCACAGCGGCGACTTACGATGAGTGCTGCGTTTGCAAAGTATGACAATAGAGGTTACCCACATTCCCGGAAAGATATCGCGGTGCGCAGACCACTTCGTCAAGAAGTTTGTCTGAGGGCAGTGATTGACATATGGTGATGGAGGCCGTACACAGGTGCACATGTATGACAAATCTCACCGTGTCGGATAAAGTAATAGATTCAGACGAAATAGACGAGATGAGCAGCTCTAGCACTGCGACGGTTATCTTAGGAGGTGGCAGGCGTTCGAGAGATGCCAACAGCAGCTGCCCTCGATCTACTGGAATCACGAGACGAGTTGACCGTCATGGAGGAATCATCTTTAAGGGTGAGAGATAGCGTCATCGCAAAGCCGGTTGAGAGGGAAATGCTAGGCTTCATGAACACAAGGCGCATATGGGGAATCGAGCAAAGCGACAAGAGCCGTGACGTCAGTTCTGGCTGATGAAGTCGCACATTGCACGGATTGATATCAGTTGCACTATCTGACAGTCTTATAGAATGGGCGAATCAAAGCCGATGTTGCCTGCGAAGTGCTGAGGCCGTGGAAGAACGCGTTGCCACGATCTGTTGCACGTGACAGCTAACGGAAGACTATGTGAATAGTCGTGACTATTACAGTCGTTTCCTCGAGGATGAGAGGTGTATAACACTCGGCAGTGATACTGTGATTAGAAATAAAAGGGATGTTCGCACAGACGCGGCATCTTACCAAAGGTCGTCTCTGACAATGGACCGCTAGTATGCTTCGGGGGAGTTTGCAGACGTTTTGCCAATGCCTGGAATTCACGCTAACATTCAAGCCCGGTATACGCCCAATTATATGGCCTTGCTGAGAAGGGTGTGCCAGACAGCTTAAGCACGCTACTCGAGAAGGCCAAGGCGATGGCCGAGCGCCATAATTTGGTTGCTGGAGTATCTGAATACCCTGTGGATAATCTCGCAGTCGCCTGCTCAACTGGCTATGAGTCGCCGAATGGCGGTATGTTTTGCCATCCACAGCTCAGACAGCTTAGAGCAAACTGGTAGAGTGCCATGCTCGTGAGAAGCTCCTACGAAAGCAACGAATGCAAAGCAACTACTACGACCGTCAGTCAGTAATCGGCTGCATCCACTCACGCAGGAGATGCGATACGCTCACAGGCGAGACGGTGCAGTGGAGAGGAGCTACTGGTCCACCAAGGTAGCGAGATGCTGACAGGTCTATACCACGTCGAACAGAAGAGGAGGCGAGTACAGGCGTAAAGACGCATTTGTTTTGACTTCCCGTTGGAAGCCCAGGCATGTAAAGTGGCATCTAGGAGAATCTCGGTGCTGAGATGAGTGGCCAGACTGGACCACCAGTGACAGTGGACACCTGAGATAGTACCTCCCCTCAGATGGATCCGGCGGACCCGTCACCCGGATCTGGCCGTCCGTCAACGCAAAGACTTTTGATATATGAATGTAACGGACGAGTTTGTGTCAGTTGTGTGTGTTAATATGTGGCATTGTAACAATCTACGTTGTGCCATGTTGTGGACCAAAAATTTGGTTGAGGCATATTGTGTTTATTGCATATGTCGTTTACGACGTATAATTAGCCATGGAGTTCACCTACTCGAGTGCAGCATAACAGTCGATGTTTTACATTTTTTGTTAGGAAGGGGAGATGTTAAATGTTATTCTGCTAATTAGCTAACATCCCTGTTAGAGCGGTCTATAAACGTGCCGGGAGATGGGTGCGTGAGGCAGGGAGGCCGTGGGGAGAATGGAAATGGAGTATTAGAATATAAGGTTACTTCTGGAATAGTTATATATACGTGTTTGTCCTCAATGAAGTTTAGGGATGAACTTTACAGTGACTACCATTTTTATGGCTTTATTGAACAGGACGGCTGATGCAACAGTAAGGGTCGCGGATAAACCTTTTGAACGCGGCCTCAAGAGGAGAGTTAAACATTGATTTGTTGACAGTTAAAGATTAGTTCCTCCCATCTCACTGCGCGCGTTGTCTTATAAAAGGCATTTGAAAATACCTCTGATGTTGTTGACAGTTTCCCCAATCCCCAAGCAACCGTGCAGCGGTGCTGCGGTACAGCGGTACGGGCGCAGCAAAGATAAAAACATGTGACGTCCCGTCACCACTTCGAGGCTATCTTGTTTGGCAAACAGTCGGAGTTTGCGCCAGAATGCCAGTTTTCTCACCTCTTTCTTGTGGGTTTTAAGCAAACGCGCAGTGAAATGGGAGCAACTAGAGTTTATTTTGTCATAAGGTAGTGTGATTATGCATGACACGAAGTATTTGCTAGTCTAGTACTGGAGAAATTAGCGTTTGGATGCGCATTGTGTGGCTTTAACAAAGGGTGTTGCTATCCCCCGGGCGTGGAGGGAGGGTCACGTGATACAGTTGACGTATACTTCAAAATCATTAATCATCCGGTAACCCTAACTGCAACACCTCCAACGCTAACCATAACACTAAATATATATATCTCGGAGCGCTATATATAGGTCCAAAATTCCACAAAAATTAATCTATGGTGTGGGGACAGATATCATGATGCAAAAACCCTAACCCTAACCCTAACCCAATCTCTAACCCTAATCCTAACACTAGTGCTGCCACGTTGCGGTCACCTCCATCCACGCCCGGGGGACAGCATTACCCGTTAACAAAGGACTGAACTGCTCTTGCTATTATTAGAGTCCATACCTGTGTGAATGTGAGGCTACAGTTGCACAGTTTAATTGCAAAGGCAAATGTTTGTTGAACAAGGTTTACGCTCCTTAAGTCATATTATTTTCTAAAGCAGTCTGTCTATAGCACCCTGAAGGCTGAATCAGTGAATGCTCGCGTGGGTAGGCAAAAACACGGGGCAGCCCATGGCTGCCACTCTTCTAATCATAATTGTTGCCTGCCAACCTGCAATGCAATGTGTTAACTCACAGCTGAGCGAAATTATCGCCTGCCTGAATATACTTGCTTGGATTTTAGCCTGTAGGATCTCAGCAACTCCCCAGGGAGCTAGTTAAGGTATCTCAAGAAGGGCAATCCCAACTTTGATTATTGATTACACTGGCATGCGCCATCTCGCGGCAACTATAGGCCTAGTTTAAATTAAATTTTATTCTCATGTAACTTTGTTAAACGAATAAATAATAACTAGTACCATATAATATATATTTACTTTTCATCTTGAATATTAACATATATCATGTAGCTATGGCCGTGCGTATCCATTTACCAGTTATGCGAACATAAGCTATTACCATAGAAATATTAGAGACACTATATATATTATTATTTCTATGGCTGTTACACTCAGGGGCATAGGAACGGCATCATCGCTGGTTTTGTTTTTAATTTATATAATTAAGAGAGAGAGAAAGTCTAAGATAAAGAGAGAGAGAGAGTAGTAAATTGAGACGGGGACAGGAAAACGGTGATACGGTGTGTATGCGAGCGGGAAACGGGGTACAATTAGGCCATGCGAGATGGTGTGCAAGGAGATGGGAGGTGGGAGACAGGGGGAGGGAGGTCGAAGGCAGGGGGAGGGAGATGGTAGGTAAGGGGGTGGAAGTGAGAGGGAAGGGGAGTGAAGTGGGAGGCAGGGGGAGGGAGGTGAGAGGCAGGAGGGAGGGAGGTGGGACGCAGTGGGGAGGGAGGTGGGAGAGAAGACCCCCCCCCGCCCCCTCTAATTAAACTTGGAGATCCATGCTCATATGTTGAAATCCTTTATGTCAACGTCAATGTCATTCATTAACTTGTATTTCAATTGTTATTATTGTTCTTGTTATTAGAATTAACCCATAGAGATTAGGTGGGTGCGAAAGTGTAGCTGATATATTTGCTCGAATTGGCTACGAAAGTCAAACAAGAATAAAGTAGACTTATGTATAAGACGTCTTGCTATGCACAAATGAATTTATCAGCAGAACACCAGACACCAGATAAGCCCTGTCGCACTGCGGCACTTGTTATAAATGATATATTCTATTTTGTAAACAAAACACGCCTCTTTAATTATGCCGATGACAACACCCTTTCATATTGTCATCCGGAGTTCGAGCCGCTAAAACAAAACTCTCGAAACAGAAAGCGTGTCACTAGTCGAATGGTTCTCCGACAACCAGATGGAAGCAAATCCAGAGAAATTCCCAACTCTGGGTGTCGGGAAACAGACATTTGAAAAGAAACCAGTATTTTATGTAGCGAACAATAGTGTACCATGTGTATATTTTTTATTAAATTTTGACAAACATGTTGGTAAAATGTGCAAAAAGGCCTCACATCAAATTAATGTTCTGAAGCGTATAGGGAAGTTTTTAACATTGGAAGGACGGAAGGCTGTGTATCATGCTTTTATCATGTCAAATTTTAATTTTTGTCTATTGATATGGCACTTTTGTAAAAAAGCAAACAGACAAGCTTGAAAGACTCCATTGTAGGGCATTGAAATTTGTATACCAGGAACATGACAGCTCATATGAGGAGCTTTTACATAAAAATAAAACATGTTCCCTGCACCTTGGGCGTCTCCAAAACATTGCCACAGAGACTTTTAAAATTATTCACGGACAGTGCCCATGCAGTTTATTTAAATGATTTTATCCACATGCGGAAATCTGCGTACTCCTTTAAATACAAAAATGTCTTAACCACACCAAATACCAGAACTATGACATATGGCACAAATAGTTTTAGAACATTAGCTGCAAAGGTGTGGAACAGTCTGCCAGAAAATGCCAGTATGTTTTAACGAGTTTAAAATGTTTATCAAAACATGGAATGGTTTTGCATGCAAATGTGCAATGTGCAAATGATCTTAAATTTGCAGTATGTTTTTAGTAAATTTTGTAACATCTGTATATCTGTTTGCTATAAATTTTAAATATCCATGTATTATACTTATAATTTATTCATGTACTCGAATGCCTGTATAGTATGCATGTTTAAAATTGTTATTTACTGTTTTAATTATTGGTCTACTTATGTTAGTTGGTCGATCTTAAAAGCTCACCACAGCTTATGTTTCTCATGTTGTAAACATACCGACTTTAAATAAAGATTACTTGAACTTGAACTTGAATAATTAAAAAATTATAATTAACTAGTGAACCTTTGTTTGATCAAATTTTTGAGCAGAATGAACAGACTGAAATTGTGTGACTAGCAATGTATGCCATTGAACAATGGCAGCAGCCTTGCCATCTACTCACATCAATTCTCGGTAATTGTCAAAGTATGACTGCAGATTGTGCGACTCCGTCAACTTTTGTTTCCTTTGAGCTGCCTTCTCCTGTAGTTCATTCCATGCCTGCACTGCCTCTGTGTGGTACGTCTCCACGTGTTCTCTGGCATCGGGAAACTGCTTGTACAGATCGTCTGCCACAGGGGTAAGGCTATGAACTTGCTTGCCAATTGCTACCAAGTCTCGCTAGAAATCCAAAAAATGATTTATAACGTTTATAGTTGACATGTGCCTTTAAATAGCGAAACACTAGTAGTCAGTGAAGTAATGTGGACACAGAGTAGTATAGGAAACTAGAACAATGAATATATTTTACTGTCTCAGCTATTAATGTTACTTTATAGCAACTAGAAAGGGCAGTTGTCGCCAACTACATGTATCCCCCGTGATCTAGTATGAATGAAATATCTCAGTAAGGACGTAGACGGTAGGTAAAGTTAAATAAGTCACAAAGACAAAGGTTTGTTACACAACTCATCTGCCTGAGATGTGCAAGTATGTTGAAATTAGTTGCCTTAGGGGTTTTGGTACGCGACACACCTTCTCCCCAAGATGTGTAAGTACACGAAGTTTGCTCGCGCTAGGTCAATTATGGGCCGAGTTATAGAGCGGAAGAGAAATATGATGAAGGTCAAGGTCAAGGTCAATGGCGATACCGCCGAGAACTGGAAGAGATTTCGGCAGCACGCCGAGTTGATGTTTTCGGGACCACTGAAGGCCAAAGATGAAGAAGAGAAGGTGAGCTACCTGCTGATTTGGGTAGGAGAAAAAGGACGCGATGTGTACAATACATGGTCAGACATATCGGCAGAGAACAAGAAGAAGCTAACAACGTATTATGACAAGTCTGGGAAGTATGTAGAACCGAAATCGAACACGGTGTTCGCGCGATACCGCTTCTATAAGCGGGTCCAAGGTCAAGAGACTTTCGAACAATTTGTGACGGACTTAAAACTCCTTGCAAGGGAGTGCGCCTTTGACGACCAAAGGGAGAATATGATTCGGGACCGGATCGTGTTTGGGACAAACTCAGATAGAATACGTGAGAAACTCATCAACGAAGGATCCGACCTGACATTGACAAGGTCTATAGACATAGCACGAACACACGAGTTATCACAAGTACAGCTAAAATCAATGAAAATGGAGGAAGCGCATGTACACGCTATCGGCAGAGGTCATTCATCCACACCAGCACGTGGGAGCGCACACAGATACGCACCAAACCAAGGGCGAGGGGGTGCATACGGATATACACCAACACGTGGAGGCACACGATACGACCCAAGGGGTAAGAATGCACATGGAGGCAAACAGCTTTGTGATAGGTGTGGTACGCATCACAGCTACACCGACACGTGCCCAGCGCAAGGCCAAGAATGCTTCGCATGTAATGGTAGAAACCATTTCGCAAGGATGTGTAGATCACATAAGGATGTTCACAATGTTGACATTTGCGCTGGGGATCAGGATTACCTGGACAGACATGACGCGGAATTCTATGACGACAACAATGTGTTCATAGGGACTGTCGGAGGACAGTCGGCTACAGGCACCAATGAAGCTGATATAGGCGTGGGTAATGAAACGATAACATTTAAACTCGACACAGGAGCTCAAGCCAACGTGATTCCGGAAAACGTATTCCGCTCCCGCTCGAAACTGCAACCAGCGAAACAGAAGCTGTACGGTTACGGCGGTGAACCACTAGCGGTGAAGGGTACGTGCACCTTACCATGTCAGTACAAAGACAGACGGAACAACATGGACTTTTTCGTCGTCTCGACAAAGTCTGTGCCAATCCTTGGGTACAAATCATGCATTGATCTGGGTCTGATAAAGGTCGTACTTTCAGTGGACCAACCCATGGCGGAACCAGATATATTTACGGAATTCAGTGACACATTCAAGGGCATCGGACAGTTTCCTGGGGAACATACGTTCAAACTTGACCCTGAGGTTGCACCCGTAATTAATCCACCGCGGCGAGTGCCACTCACTCTCAAAAGCAAGCTGAAAGATGAGCTGGATCGCATGGAAAAGATGGGCATACTAGTGAAGGTACATGAACCCACGGATTGGGTAAACTCGCTCGTATCGTAGTAGTTTGAAAAACCGCGCACGGGACAGCTTCGCGTGTGTCTCGATCCTCGCGATTCACCGGGCCATAAAAAGAGAGCACTACCCCATCGCACTCTAGAAGATATCACGGTGCAAACTGGCTGGAGCAAATACTTCAGCGTTGTTGATGCAAGATCAGGAACTGGTGCATCAAGCTATCGGAGGAAGAGTTCGAAATTGACAACGTTCAACACGTTCGCCGGACGGTATCGATTCACGGCGTTTGCCCTTCGCATACCACTCG
>NW_014577639.1:108410-123679 GCF_000485595.1 Priapulus caudatus | reverse complement strand
CTATCAGCAACTAACAGCCTCGCATGTTCTTACATTTTTGTTAAAGGAAGGGGAGATGTAATGTTTAATTCTGCTAATTAGCCTAACCACTCTGTTGAGACGGTCAAACTATACCGTGCCGGGAGTGCGTGCGTGAAGCAGGGGCGTGGGGCTAAGGAATGGAAATGGAGTATTAGAATAAAGGTTACTTCTGGAATATATATAACGTGTTTGTCCTCACTGAAGTTATAGGCATAACTTTACAGTGACCTACCATTTTTATGGCTTTATTGAAAGGACCATGCAAAGAGTAAAGGGTCGGATAACCTTTTGACGCCCTCAAGAGGAAGAGTTAAACAGTTGATTTGTTTGAGCTGAGATTAAAATTAGTTTCCTCCCATCTCACTGCACGTTGTCCTTATAAAGGATATTTTGAAAATACGCTCCAAATTTGTTGAACCATTCTCCGATGTTGTTGACAGTGTTCGTCCCAAATCCCCAAGCAACCAGTGCAGCCGGTGCTGCGTACCAGCGGGTACCTGGCGCAGCAAAGATAAAAACATGTGACGTCCCGTCACCTTCAGGCTATCTTGTTTGGACAAGACGCGGCGTTTGCGACCCAGAATGCCAGTTTTCTCGACCTCACTTTCTTGTCGCGTTTTAAGGCAAACAGCGCAGTGAAAATGGGAGGCAACTAGAGTTTTATATTTTGTCATAAGGTAGTAGTGATTATGCATGACATCGAAGTATTTGCTATCTAAGTACGTGGAAGAAATTAGCGTTTGACTGCGCATTGTGGTTGCTATTACAACAAAAAGGGTGTGTGCTATCCCCCGGCGGTGAGGGAGGGTCAGCGTGATACAGTTTGACGGTATAACTCAAAAATCATATAATCACCGGTAACCCTAACTGCAACACCCCAACGCTAACCATAACACAATATATATTTCGACGCTTATATTATATGTACCAAAATTCCACAAAAATTATACTATGGTGTGGGGACAGATAGTATGATGCAAAAACCCTCTACCCTAACCCAATCTCTAACCCTAATCGCTAACACTAGTAGCTGCGCCAACGTTGCGGTCACCTCCATGTACACGCCCGGGACAGCAATTACCCGTTAACAGGACGTGAGAACATGCTCTTTGCTAATTAATTAGACCAACCTGTGTGGAGCGTACAGTTATGCACAGTATTTAATTGCAGAAAGGCAAATGTTTTGAACCAAATGGTTTTACGCTCCTGTAATCATGATTATTTTCTAAAGCAGTCTGTCTGATAGCACCAACCCTGAAGGCTGAAAATCAGTGAATGCCCCTCGCGTGGGTAGTCAAAAACACCGGGGCAGCCCATGGCTCCACTCTACCTTAATCATAAATTGTTCGGCTGCCAACCTGCAATGCAATGTGTTAACACCGCTCACAGCTGAGCCGCGGCCAAAATGTAATCGCCCTGCCCTGAATATAACTTGCTTGGAATATTTAGCGCTGTAGGATCTCAGCAACTCCCCCAGGTGAGTGCTATTAAAGGTATCCTCAAGAAGGGCAGAAATCCCCAAGCTTTGATTATTGATTGTACACTGGCATGCGCCATCTCGCGGCAACTATAGTGCCGTAGTTTAAATTAATATTTTTTATTCATTTCATGTAGACTATGTTAAAACGAATAAATAATAACTGTTACCGCATATAATATATATTTACTTTTCAATACTTGAATAATTAACATATATCATGTAGCTAATGGCCGTGCGTATCCATTTACGCAGTTAGCGAACATAAAGCTATTACCATAGAAATTATTAGAGATGCACGACGCCTCCGCCCTATATCATAATTATATTTCTATGGCTGTTTACACTACAGGGCATAGGAAAGCGGCATTCAATCGCTGGTTATTTGTCGTATTTTAATTTATATAATTAAGAGAGGAGAGAAAGTCTAAGATAAAAGAGGAGAGAAGAGAGTAGTAAATTGGAGGAACGGGGACAAGAGAAAACGTGATAGCGGTGTTGTATCGAGCGGGATAACGGGTACAGAAATTAGGGCCATGGGGCGAAAGATGGTGTGCAAGGAGATGGAGGAAGGGGAGAACAGGGGAGAGGCAGTTCGAAAGCGCAGGGGAGGGAGATGTAGGTAAGGGGGTTAGGAAGTGGGAAGGAGGGAGAGGAGTGAAGTGGGAGGCAGGGGAGGAAGGTGAGAAGGCAGGCAGGAGGGTAGGGAGGTGGACGGCAGCTGGGGGAAGGGAGGTGGAGAGAAGACCCCGCCCCCGCCACCAATACTAAATCTAAACTTAGGAAGATCCAATGCCATATGTTAGAAATCTTTTGAGTAGTCAACGTCAATAGCCATTTCATATAACTTGTATTATGAAATTGTTAGTATTATTGTTCTGTTATGGTAGAAATTAACCCATAGACGATAGGTGGGTGCGAAAGTGTAGCTGATAATATGTTCGAATTGGCTACGAAAGTCAAACAAAAATAAAGAAGACTATGTTAAAGACGTCTTGCTATGCAACATAATGCAAATTTATCAGCAGAACACGCAACAGCACGGCAGAATAGAGCCCTGGTCCACTGCGGCCACTTGTTATAAAGATATATTCTATTTTGCTAAACAAACAACGCCTCTTTAATATGCCCGGATGACAACACCGCTTCCTCCATCATTGTCATCAGAGTTCGAGCCGCTAAAAGACAAACATCTGTGAAAAACAGAAAAGCCGTGACACTAGTCATATGGTTCTCTCCGACAAACATCAGATGGAACACAATCCAGAGAAATTCCCAACTCATGGGTGTCGGGAAACACACATTTGAAAAGAAAACCAGTATTTTTAATGTACCAACAGGAATAGTGTAACCGATGTGTAATATTTTTTATTAAATCTTTGAACAAACTTGCATGTATGTAAAAATGTGCAAAAAGGCCTCCAACAGTCAAAAATTAAATGTTCTGGAAGCGTATAAGGGAAGATTGTGTTAATCATTGGAAAGGACCGGACAGGTCCTGTGTATCGACATGCTTTCTAATCATGTCATAATTTTAATTGTTGTCGTCAATATGATATGAGCTGGCATCTTTTGTAAAAAAAGCAGAATACAGACCAAAGCGTTGAAAAGACTCCATTGTAGGGCATGAAATTTGTAATACCAGGAAACATGTGACAGCTCATATGCAGGAAGCTTTTACATAAAAATAAAAACATTTTCCCCTGCACGCTTTGGGCGTCTCCAAAACATGCCACAAGGACTTTTAAAATTATTCACATGAGACAGTGCCCATCCAGTTATTTAAATGATTTTATCCAGGCGATGCCGGAAATCTGCGTACCTCCTTTAGAATAGCAGAATGTTCTTAACGCCCACACCAATATACCAGACCTGGTGACATATGCACAAATAGTTTAGAAGACATATAGCTGCAAAGGTGTGGAAACCGGTCCTTGCCAGAAAAATGCCAGTATGTTTGAACGAGTTTAAAATTGTCATCATAACATCGGAATGTTTTTGCACTGTGCAATATGTGCAATGTGCAGATAATGATCTGCTAAATTTGCAGTATGTTTTAAGTAAATTTTGTAAACATCTGTATCAGTCTGTTTGCTATAAAATTTTAAATATGCCATGTATTATATCTTAAGATTTAATTCATGGTACTCGAATGCCTGTATATGATGCATGTTTAAAATAATTGATTATTCTACTCGTTTTAATTATCTGGTCTACTTATGTTAGTTGTCGATGCCTTAAAAACTCACACACAGCTATGTTCTCATGTGTAAACATACCGACCTTTAAAATAAAGATTACTTGAACTTGAACTTGAATAATTAAAAAATTATAATTAACTAGTGAACCTTTGTTTGATGCAAATTTTTGAGCAGAATGAATCAGACTGAAATTGTGTGACTAGCAATGTATGCCAATTGAAACAATGGCAGAAGCCTTGCCATCTATGCACATCATCTCGGTAAATTGTCAAAGTGAGACTGCAGATTGTGCGACCCGTCAACGTTGTGTTTCCTTTGACTGACCTTACTCCTGTAGTCATTCCATGCCTGCACTGCCCTCTGGTGGTTACTCTCCACGTGTTCTCTGGCCATCGAGGAAACTGCTTAGTAACAGATCGCTCTGCCACAGGGGTAAGCGCTATGAAACTTGCTTGCAATTGCTAACCGAAGTCTCGCTTAGAGAATCACAAAAAAATGATTTTATAAACGTTTATCAATTGACAATGTGCCTTTAAATAGCAAAACACTAGTAGTAGTCCAGTGAAGTAATGTGACACAGAGTACGTATGGAAACTAGAGACAATGAATATATTTAACTGTCTCAGTCTATTAATGTTACTTTATAGCAACTAGAAAGGTGCAAGTTGTCAGCCAACTACATGTATCCTCCCGTGATCTAGGTAATAATGAAACATATCTCAAGTACAAGCGACGTAGACCATGGTAGGTAAAGTTAAAAATAAGTTCACAAAACAAAGTTTGTTACATCACAACACTCATACTGCCAGATGTGCCAAGTATGTTGAAAATTAGTTTTGCACTAGGGGTTTTGTCAGCGCGACACACTACCTCCCCACAAGATGTGTAAGTACACAAAGTTTGCTCGGCGCTAGGCTACAATTATGGGCCGAAGTTATAGAGCGGAAGAGAAATATTGATCGAAGGTCAAGGTGCAAGGTCAATGTGCAAATAAAGGCTTGCAGTGACGCTGGTTTCGGTACGCCGACACACCTTCCTGCCCCCAAAGATGTGTAAAGCTATACCAAGTTTGGGTACGCCCCCAAGTTTGGTCGCGCTAGGTCAATTAGGGGCAGAGTTATACAGCGGAAATAAAATATGATCAAGGTCAAGGTCAAATAAAAGCTGCAGTGACGTGGTTTTGGTACGCGACACATATTCTCCCCAAGATGTGTATGTATACTAAGTTTTGTAGCGCTAGGTCAATTAGGGGCCGAATTATAGAGCGGAAGGGAAATATGATTAAGGTCAATGTCAAGGTCAAATAAAGGTCGCAGTGACCTGGTTTTGGTACGCGACACACCTTCTCCCCAAGATGTGTAAGTATAGCATGTTTGGTAGCGCTAGGTCAATTAGGGGCCGAGTTATAGAGCGGAAAGGAAATATGATCAAGGTCAAGGTAATGGTCAAATAAAGTCGTAGTGACCTGGTTTTGGTATGCTGCGCACCTTCTCCCCAAGATGTGTAAGTAGACTATGTTTGGTCACGCTAGGTCAATTAGGGGTCGAGCTATAGAGCGGAAGGGAGTGTCTGCGGCGGCGGCGGCGGCTGGACAGACATGAAACCATAGTATCCCCGCCGACTTTGTCGCGGGGGATGCAATTAGTGGGTAATAGCTATAAGGAGTTGCTTACATTTTCTGGCCGAGCCTACCTCAAACGTTTCATACTTTCGCTGCAATTTATCAGCAATATCTAAGTCTGCACTGAGATCTTCTGATGCAAGTATTGCCTCCTTCTCCTCAATCCAATCGATAGTATCCTCAACATCATGATCAAATACATGAATCTTCTCTGCTCCTTGAAGTGCCTAAAAACAGAAATGCAAGCGATTACACAATGTCTGCTAGATTTGTACGTTATTTTTTAGCTGAACCTTATTGTAGCGACCAATATTACACTCGAAAGCATATTCTAACTATATTCTATAAAACTATATTGTATTAAGAATAGATGCTGCCACGAGCAGGAATCGTGACCACAGGTGTCGATGGCAAGAGTCGTGTCGCACGCTCGAGCTCGTGACGCGGGGTGTCATGTATGTCGCGTATGTCATGTATGCCATGTATGCACGATGCGTAGAAGCAGATGAAAGAAAGATAAATAAGGCTTGTGCGTCCATGTCGGGAGGGGTTCGGGAAGTTCGGACGGAACCCGGTCACTTGAAAGTGTGAATCTACGTTCGACGTTACAGTCAATAAAGCTGCACAGTACTATCTACTTTTGCTCTTCGCCTTTGGTTATTTACTCCCTTGGCTACTTTCCTACCCTTCTCCCTTCACGCCTGTGTGTAGCGTCAAACGTATCATTACATTATTTTTATTATACATTTAGTAAATTGGTGTATTACTTTATCAGAAGCAAAGATGTTAATTATATCTATGCTATATAATATGTGGCACTAACAGTAATACGATTCCCTGTGCCCAGTACCTTGAGTCTCTCATTTGCGGTTTCTAACATGGCCTTCCACTTGTCATCAAGCTGGGCGCAACGGGCATTGACAACATCTGCCTGCGGATGACCTAACTCGGATATCTCAGTCCCAAGATTCTTCACCTCCTCCTGTCTTGTCACAAAGTTGTTCAGGCTCAGCATAAACAATTCATGCTTCTTCTGTAAGGTCTATCAGAGAACGTGTATATTAGATGCTGAAAAATTATTCGAAGATTAAAAGAACATCGACAATACATGCACAAGTGCATATATGTGTGCGTGTGTGTGCGTGCGTGTGCGTGCATGCGTGTGTGTGCGCGTGTATGGATATGAATGCGCAAGTGCGTCTGAAAGCTTCCTGGTGCTAAGGTGTAAAAAAGAAGTACCTGCCAAAGGAATATTGAAGACTGTAACTCTCTCGTAGGATTTATACTATCTTATAGTGTTATGATTAGATTAGCTATCATATATTAATTATATCTAAAGGGAATATGCAATGTACAAGACTATTTCTTTAATATTTCCTGCTGAAACTCACCAGTACATGCTCGAGGTCAGTACCCATGTCGCGAGATGATGCCACTTGCTCTTTTTCTGTTATCCATTCCTCAAAGTCATCAGCCTCATGTTGGAATTTTAGCATCTGCATTTGACCTTGTAGTGCCTTTCTCTGGTTTTTAGACATAGACTTCAGTGCCTTGTAGCTTTCATCTATATCTTCCTATAAAAACAGACAGAGAGAATGACAGGGTGCGAAAGAGAGGGAGAGATGGCAATGGTTAGGAGAACAGCAACGAGAGACAGAGACAGACTGACATACATACAGACAGACAGACATACATATACAGACAGACAGGCACATAGACAGACAGACAGACAGACAGACAGACAAAGTAAGTGAGGGAAGACTGAGGGACGGGAGGGAGAAAAGTAGGGGGTAGGAAAGAGAGGGAGGGTGGGAGAGAGGAAGGGGACGGGATGGTGAGAGTGAGAGGAGGAATGGTGGGAGGAAGGGAGGAAGGAGACGGGATGGTGATAGGGAGAGGAGGAATGGTGGGAGGAAGGGAAGCAGGAATGGTTGGAGGGTGGGAAGGAGAGAGAATGAAAGTGTCAATGACACTGTAGCTCACCAAAAAAAAGGACACAAATGAGTGAGTAAGAAGAAGTCAGTTTTAATTGAGCAACCATCGACGTACATTATAGAAACGATTGCCATCTGTATATCGCAATAATAATTTATAAACCAAAATGAATCACAATTTGTGACCGTAGATGGCGCTATACCCGCTTTGTAGCGATGGCGTCTGAAATAAATAGGTTATGCTGCGTTCCGACATGTTTTGTAAAACTTTACTCTAATATAGACGTTTTATCGGCAGGGTGGAGAGGAAATACCAATTTTGCATTAAAGATATTGTCAATGAAATCTTGTAAAACAAACCAGACGAGTGTGACATCACAGACTGTTTGTGTCTATATAATATGCTATATAATTGCCAAACCCTACCTAATTTGCATAACCTTTTTTAAATATTAAAACGCCTAGCCCTTATTCATTCACATACCAAAAATGAGCAAAATCCGTTGAACCTGAACTGACTAATGGCAATTCTTATTTTTGCCAAAAAATCGCCGTGGCCCGAAAGTACGCGGACTGGCGTGCTCCAAAATAGGACGTTTAATATGGGAGCATAGCAGTAACAACTACACCCAATTTCAAACATGTGGGTCAAACGGTTCCTGAGTTATCGTTGACCGAAGCGAAATATTGACGGACAGACGAACGGACGGACGGACGTACGACGTACGACACCCATGGCAATAGCTCAGCTTGACGATGTCAAGGTGAGCTAAAAATGAGGAGAGGAAGAGCGCAATCGAGTGATGAGTGAGAGAGTATAGCATTCGTTTATGTATTACAGCAAATTGCCACATTTCCCAAATTAATCCAGAGATTTTGTTGAGCGCAACCTATTTCACGAAATATCTGCAACTCACCTGCTGTTTCTGTATTCGTTGCATATCAAAATGCTTTCTTTGCACTAGTCCATGGGTGAGAGCCTTTAGCTCTTTGATATTACTGCCATAATTTTCAATGTCCAGATCAAGTGTGCCAAGGTTTCCTAGCATCAGCTGTTAAAAAAGGGAGAATAATAAGATAAGCATATTTCTATAGCCTTACAATAGCAAGTGCCAAAAAGCAACAGTGCTCATCGGAGGACTGCTGCTCTGCCGATAAACTCTAAATTGCAGTCGTGCATAGTAACACTTATTTTAGTTCCAAATGTGTTCACATATGACCTGAAACATGAGAAGATGTGGGGATGGTATCTAGAGCATCGTAGAAATGGGGTACAATACACACTACGATAGTGCCATTGATTTCACAGGTGTATTCGAGTCTGATGGGCATGCAAAAACACTTGCTCGGTTGGGTTCAAGTTTTTTTTATGGACACAACACACAGGTGGGAAAAACCATAAATGATCTGGTCAGCTTACACAGCTGCCCCCTCCCCTCTAGCGCTGCACAAGAATCTGCCACGCTCAAGCTATGTACAGCACACACACACACACACACAAACACACATGCAGCAGGCCCGCATACACACGCACGCCGAACGCACGCACGCACGCACGCACGCACGCACGCACGCACGCACGCACACACACACACAAACGCACGCACGCACGCGTGCACACACACACACACACACACACACACACACACACACACACACACACACACACACACATCACACTATGGTGGGTAACTCGCCACCGGGTTTCGCCCAACTCATCATTTTCAATCAGCTCCAACTCTGGTGGCTGTTCTACCAGAGGTTCTGCAGGTGACGCGCGTCTCTTTCCAACTATCGCTGGAAACGCAGAAGACTGCTTAACAAGCTACACCAGTCAGTTTTGACAATTGGCCTGCCAAAATTCACTTAAATCACAGAAATTCCTCAAATATTGATGCAAAATGACGTTTTAAAGGGAGAGTTTACTCTAGGTTCTAGGGTTATTTTCAGCTAATTTAGGTTATAATTACGCTACATGAAAAGTTTCATGGTTCAATCCCAATTAGAAATATTTTTAAAAAACGATCTGAGAAGTTGCGCAAAATGACTTTTCAGCAAAGGGCTACAGACCGGGGGTGTTTCTTATTTATTCATTTAAAAGCAAAAGGATTGTAATATCTTATAAACGACATATAGTTTCAGTTATAATATGGATAAATTTGCCCTAAAATGAATATCGTTCGGTTAAATAGCATTTAGGTATAAATATAATTGTACTTTTGTGATTAGCCCTCGGTCTGTAACGTGCAAAATAAATTGTCAAATACGCAACTTTTTCGGGGTGGCAGCACGGTCGCAGGTGTCATGGCGCCGTTCAAATTTCGTAGCGTTGATGTGTAATTAATTATAACAATTAAATTAGGCATCTGGTAACAAATACGTGTGGGTATATAGACGATTTGTTATACAGTAAGTACAGTTGTATGCAGTAAAATCCTAGAGGCTACTGTCCCTTTAAATGTCACACAAGCAGAGACATGCGCTGATTGGCTGCAGAAAGTTTAACGTGCGGATAGTGCACGCATATTTGTTAACATCACTGGGTGAGTAATGTTAAACGTGCTCTCTCTCTCACTGTACGCTCATTAATCTGAATTGCTTAGCAGCCTGTGTGTATGCATGGTTTGACCATCGTACTCAGAAATAATTATTTTTACCGCAATAGACAAATTTAACCATGGTAAAATGATATCCCTTTTACCCAATCAGAGACCTTGTTACACATAATTTAACCACGGATAAAATTTTTTACCGCTGTTTAATTATCACTTTATACCCAACCAAAAGCCGTGTTACATATCACTATATCATATCAACAGCTCTTTCTAAATATAGCGAGTTGCTTAACATCAAATAGGATATACAACTTACCCGCGATAAAAATAATTTATCCGCAGTTTGATTATGTATAACAAGGCCTCTGATTAGGTAAAACAGCTATAATTTCACCAAAGTTAAATTATTTTTACTGTAGTAAAATTAATTACTTCTGAGTACGATGGCCAACCAATATGCGTGCACATCTATATGTACATTCAACTTTTTGCAGCCAATCAGCACAGCCGCTAATGGTTTGCCCGTGACTGTCTTTGCTTGTGTAACATGCAAAACATCATTTTGCTATAACATTTGAAGAATTTCTGTGATTTGAGTGCATTTTGGCAAGCCGATTATCAAAAATGGCTGGTGTAGCTTGTTAAGCAGTTTTCCGCGATACCAATAATAATTGAAAAGGGGCATCACCTGCAGGAACACAAAAGTTGAAGGTGATAGCAAACAGTGAGTAAAGTGAAGCTTGGTGGGGAGTTACCTACCACGGCATTATATACACACGGAGGACTTGATCCCGCTGCCAATGGTGCTGCGTACAAAACCCCACTGATACTTATAACTGCCAGCACTGGCGCCCACAGGTCTTAAGAAAGTAGAAGCACAGAAGGATAAAATCCTCAGTGATAATTAGAAGCAAGCGCCGTAGGCGCGCTGCATGCTAGGGGGGTCTGGGGGCCTGCCCCCCTGAAAATTTGACGTCTGGAGATGCAATCTGGTGAGTCTTGCGAAAGAGATTTAGGAACAAAATTGTTTAACCCAAAATTTACTGGAAGCATTGTGCTTCCAGTGCTTCTATCTGTGGGCGCCACTGACTGCCAGTGATGGCGTTTCTCCCCATGACTCTATATACCGAATACTAAGAGCATTGGTCAAGCCGTTTGCATTTGTGCCAAAATTTCGCATTTCCCAAATGCTGGTCCTATACCTTGACTTGAGGGGGGAATATTCCCCCTTCCTTACCCTTTCTAAACTTTGACCCTTGACCCCCCTGATTCCCCCCATTGGAATTCCCTCCCCCTACACACACATCCCGAATATCAACATCATACGTCAAGCCGTTTAGATTTGTGCCCTTATTGTTTATAAATGGGCAGACGGACGGACGCTCATGCCATTCTACAAGCTGCATTTGACTTCATCAAATGAGCTAAAAATTAGTAATACGTGGTGATAAATATCACAACTTGCATGCACTCTCAAATAAAAAAGCACAGACCTCTGTATCATCCTCATCTTTTCCAAGGTCAGTGTTGTTGATGAGAATGGATTTCTCAGATAACCACTGCTCTGTTTCTTTTGCTCTCATAAAAAACTAAATAAAACAGAATGAGCTGGTTATATGTTCACTGTTCATTGGAATACATATGTGACAGATTTAGGCAGGAAATCACGTTTATATATAATTTGTGCAGTTTGTAAAATGAAAGAAAAAGTTCATATTATTATACAAAATGATCACTAAACATTTAGAAAACAAAATGTTTCAATAATGAGACAAGAGCCGCAGAGCGTCTGGGCTCATCTGGGGTCTGTTGCTACGGTTATGAACGTACAATTTCAGTCGTGCGTAGTGACACATTTGTTAGGCGCAGATATGCAGATACGCAGTTGCGTACATATCATTGTTAGGACACGCTCACTATCTCCCCCATGCGATTTTGGTTTATTTTATTAAATGATACTTGCCTTTCACTTCGAATTTGTGTCATAGATTCACAGCTATCTATTTTTATCTATCTATAAAAGATTTCAACATATGAGCATGGATCTCCAAGTTTAATTAGAGGGGGCGGGGAGTCCTTCTCTCCCACCTCCCTCCCCACTGCGTCCCACCTCCCTCCCCCTGCCTCCCACTTCACTCCTCTTGCCTCTCACTTCCACCCCCTTACCTCCCATCTCCCTCCCCCTGCCTTCGACCTCCCTCCCCCTGCCTCCCACCTCCCATCCCCTTGCACACCATCTCGCACGACCTAATTGTACCCCGTTTCCTGCTCGCATACACACCGTATCACCGTTTTCCTGTCCCCGTCTCAATTTACTACTCTCTCTCTCTCTTTATCTTTATCTTAGACTTTCTCTCTCTCTATCTCTCTCTCTCTCTCTCTCTCTCTCTCTCTCTCTCTCTCTCTCTCCTCTTCTTCCCTCTCCCTTCTTCTCCGCCCTTCCTCCCTCCCTTCTCGCCTCCCTCCTCCTCCCTCCCCTATCCATCTGCTGCCTTGTGTGTGTCTCTCTCTCTGCTCTCTCTCTCTCTCTCTCTCTGCCTCTTCTCCTCTCGTCTCTCGTCTCTGCTCTCGTCTCTCTCTCTCTCTCTCTCTCTCTCTCTCTCTCTCTCTCTCTCTCTCTCTCTCTCTCTCTCTCTCTCTCTCTCCCTCTCTCCCTCTCTCCCTCTCTCCCTCCCTTCCTCCCTCCCTTCCTCCCTCCCTACCCTCGCCTCCCTGCCCCTCTATCATCTGGTGTGGTGTGCTCTCTCTCTCTCTCTGCTCTCTCTCTCTCTCTCTCTCTCTCTCTCTCTCTCTCTCTCTCTGCTCTCTCTCTCTCTCTCTCTGCCTCTCTCTCTCTCTTCTCTCTCTCTCTCTCTCTCTTTCTCTTCCCTCTCTCTCTCTCTTTGTCTTCTCTTTGTTTCTCTTTCTCTCTTTCTTCTCCCTCTCTCTCTTCTTTATATCTTGTATATTTTTGCTTCAGTCTGTAAAAAAGCGGGGCGGCCAGAAATCTCCTGAACAACACGAGCCCTATTGAGAGCGTGATGTCGACTGCCGCTGAGCACCTGCTGTCCGCCAGCCAGCACTTTGCATCAGATGACGTGCAGGACATCTGAACACGCTGCTCACTTCTGTCTGCAGCGTGAAGGAAAGCTCGCTGATAGGACCAGAGGAGATTCTCGATGCCTGTTGAGTCGCAAAACTGTGAGCAGGTTTTTCTCGCTGGCCCGATTTGATGATTGGTCAGTGGTGCTTTCATGATTAGTGCTGGTATGACATGCAAGCTAACAGAGACGTACTGATCATATACAACTCTTGGCAGATGCCAATCGTTTCTCATTTGTAATGTGATGCTCTTCAGTCGTGCGCATGTTAATTGTGATTGATGTTGCATGTATGCATGCTAATGAGAGCATTTTCTTCTATAACTGTGCGATTAATTCCCCCATGTCACAGCGTACGCGCTATTACTACATTTTTTGTAATTGCAGTTGCTTTAAAACTGTGCTTGCAAATAATTGCATGAAGCAATATATCATTCTGGCATTTTCATTAAAATAGTATGCTAACTGGTTAACTATATTTTACGGTGTACAAAACGGGAATTTTCTTGACCTGTGGTTGACGTTTATATATAGTTAAACAATAGAAACGAGAAAGTTTGTTGTTTCTTCATTAGTGTATATATATATTATATATATATTCATGCTGTCGAACTTGTATAGCTGTGATGTTTTTAAGCACTGTCATTATGGCAAGTGTTATTAATTGCTTCATGCCATATGCTCACATACAGTTATTTTGCATACAGTGCCAAAATTGAGATTTTCGTATTACAAATGTGGTTTTTTAGCTCATCGGACATAGTCAGATGCAGCTTGTTAAATCGCATGATGCGTTCGTCCGTGCGAGCCGGTCCGTCCGTCCGTCCGTCTTGTGCAACAGCCTTTGGGCACAAATCTAAAGCGGCTCGACGTACCGTCACGATATTCGGGACGTGTGGGGGGGGTATCCGTAAAACGAGTTGGATATGTCGAAAGCCTGGGGGGTCAAGCGTCAAAGGTCAAGAGGTGTAAGAAAGAAGGGAACATTCCTCCCTTAACTTAAGGTATGGAGGAAATGCAGAATTGCGGCACAAATCTAAACGCGCTCGACCTAGGCCTCGTCGATAGTCGGTGTATAGCATCAATGGTATAAAAGCACATCACTGTGCCGAAATTGCGAGGGTACAGGTCAAAGGGTCAATGGGGCACAGGCAGATTTTTTAGACATTTTTCTGAGAGACATGGATCTGACGGAGCGATTGAAAACTTGTTTGTCAAGCGGTGACCTAGCGATTTTATGGCTTTATGAGAAGGGAGCCATGGAAAATATGCTTTCCACTGACATGCCGAAGAGTAAAGTGTCGGGATAACCTTTGACCCTTCAAGAGGAGGGTAAACATTGATTTGGTTGACTGTTAAACAAAGGGGGACTGAAGACTGCTTTTGCTTATTATTTAGAGCCCATACTGTGTCAATGTGAGGGGCTACAGTTGCACAGTTTAATTGCCCAAAGGCAAATGTTGTTAACAAGGTTTACGCTCTTAAATCATATTATTTTCTAAAGCAGTCTGTCTATAGCCACCCTGCCCCTGGCCTGAAGGCTGAATGATTGAATCAGTGAATCGGCTCACAATGACGGGCAAAAAAACACGGGCAGCCCAATGGCCTGGCCAGCCAACCTGCAATGCACGTGTTAGACGCACAGCTGAGCAAATTATGCCTGCCTGAATCAACTTACTTGGATTTTAGCCTGCACCTTACTGGTAGGATTTCAGCGAACTCACCACGCGAGCCTAGCAAGTGCCGGCTAGAGGGCGATGCCATCTTTGATTATTGATTACACTTGACACGCGCCATCTTCGCTGGCAACTATAGGCTGTTTAAATTAGATTTATTCTCATGTAACTTTGTTAACGAATAAATAATAACTAGTACCATATGATTATATAATATTTACTTTTCATCTTGATTAACATAATGATCATGTAGCTATGGCCATTACCAGCTTATTGCGGAACATAACTGTTACCATAGAAATATTAAGAGACACTATATACTATATTATTATTTCTATGACTGTTACACGTCAGCGGGGCCATTAGGAACAAAGTATTATTGGACTGGGGCAGTAAAAGGCATCATCGCTGGGTTTTAAATTTTTTTATATAATTAATGAGAGAGGAGAGAAAATCTAGATAAAGAGAGAGCATGAGAGTGTAAATTGAGATGGGGACAGGGAAAACGTGATACGGTGTGTATGCGAGCGCGAAACGGGCGTACAATTAGGTCGTGCGAGATTTGTGTGCAAGGGATGGAGGTGGAGCAGGGGAGGGAGGTCGAAGCAGGGGGAAGAGGAGGGCGCAACGGGGAGGGTGGCAAGTCTGAGAGGCAAGGGGAGTGAAGTGGAGGCAGGGGGAGGAGGGCGTCGAGTGGGGAGGGA
>NW_014577639.1:105630-108400 GCF_000485595.1 Priapulus caudatus | reverse complement strand
AGAGGGAGAGAGGGAGAGAGAGAGAGAGAGAGAGAGAGAGAGAGAGAGAGAGAGAGAGAGAGAGATGGAGAGAGCGAGAAACAGATAACATGGTTTGTTAAACCTAACCAGATATATAAGTTATAGAAATACTGAATAACATGTTTGCTTTCCCACGGTGACTAATCTTCTTTAAGGTGATGATGATACACCTGATGTTTCTTTTGTAGATTAATGACTTCTGTCAGGTCGTTCCCCAGTTCTGTATCCTCTGCGACTGGAAGCTTCTGCTGTATCCATAACAACTCGCGGCTAGCATCACGATTGAACTGGTGCAGTTGTAGAGCATCTAACAGATTCTCCCCTCTGATGGCAGCTGGCTTCGCCAGGTTATTGTACCTACGAAAAAGGAATTGTGTGGATTACACATGAGTTTTAAAGGCTGTCATGACAGAGCATTTCATCGGTCAGAGAACAATGTATGCAATGATGAAAGTATCCTGTGGCACCTTTTGGTGATATGTGATGCGTTTGCTTGTATCTCATCGATCATGAAATGCTGCTGCTCTTGATACTTCTTAGCAGAGTGTTCAATTTTCTTTACAGCACCCAAATGGTAGACGATGTCTGCCTCGAGTTGCTGAAAGAGGTGTTAACGGCACTGATGACCCCGGTGATTTGGAAACTGACTTGAGGCAGTATCACCAATACATAAAAAAAAGCATCAACACATAAAGAAGTAAATTAACTCAACTTCTACAACACCACCCACAGTTTGAGTGTTGATACTATGGGATAATGCTGCCATGGGGGTCTATTGAATACAGCTTGTCTAGCATATGTACTTGGTGTCTCTTCATTAGCTTCTTCACACTGGCCAGATCTATCCCGTAGTTTTCTGACTCCAACTGTAACTCCATTTCCCCACACCATGCTTCAAGGTCATAAACTGAGCGTGAAAACACGAGTGCCTGTGGAAAAACATGAAAATACATACAGTAAATGTCTAAACCTAATAATCACTATACGAGAATTCATCTACATGTTATATATGTTTAAAACATGCAAATACAAATTTCTATCACACTAATATGAACATGATAATGTCAGCATTTAATTGACGCACTCATCAATTATTTTTCTATTTATCTCCTGTCCAATTAAGTTTTTGGAGTGGCTCAATGTCAGCTAGTTGAGGGAGCATGAATTCAATGAACAATTTTTTTTTTTAATTCAAGCTCAAAATCTACTTAAAAGCTTACGTTTCAATCTTTATGACCTGGTACATGTGGTAACACCCTATAAGCAAACCTGGTAAGCTCCTTTTAGCCTATCTCGCTTCACATTGGAGGTTTCATTCAGGTTGTCCCAGCTTGCCTGCAGCACTTCATTTGTTGTTTCAATTTGTTCAATTGCATAGTGCTGATCGGAAACCAGTCCATCTCCTTCCTGTTGCATACAACGATGTGATAAGAGCAAGCTATATATATATACTAGCTATTACCCGTCCTCCAGACGGGTTTGAGTGGGGTCTGATTTGAGGATGGCGGTTTAACCATTTATCTCTCACTTTTAGTTGAGGATGTATTTACAGTAAACGAAAAATACTGATATTTAGACTCGAGTCATATATCAATATTTGACGGACGGACGCTCGCACGGACGGACGATCATGCGATTCTACAAGCTGCATCCGACTATGTCAGATGAGCTAAAAACCAACATTTGAATACGAAAATTCATTTTGGCACTGTATAGCAAAATACTGTATTGTGAGCATATGCAGAAGCAATTAATAACACTTGCCATATTACAGTGTTAAAACATCACAGCTATATAGTTCGAAGCATGAATATATATATATATATATACACTAATGGAAGAAACAACAACTTCTCGTTTCTATTGTTTAACTATATATAACGCCAACCACAGGTCAAGAAAATTCCCGTTTTTTGTACACCGTATATTGTTACCAGTTAAGCATACTATTTTAATGAAAATGCCAGAATATATATTGCTCATGCAATTATTTGCAAGCACAGTTTTAAAGCAACTGCAATTACAAATAAATGTAGTAGCGTCGTACGTGTAGCAGCATGGGGGAATTTTATGCAAGTTATAGAAGAAAATCTCTCATTAGATGCATACATGCCAACATCAATCACATTAACATGCGCACCACTGAAGAGCATCACATTACAATGAGAAAGATTGGCATTCTGCCAAGAGTTGTATATGATAGTACGTCTCTGGTTAGCTGCATGCATACCAGCAGTAATCATGAAAAGCACCACTGACCAATCATCAAATCGCAGCGAGAAAAACCTGCTCACAGTTTGCGACTCAACAGCATCGAGAAGTCTCCTCTGTCTATCAGCGGAGCTTTCCTTCAACCGCTGCAGAGAAGTGACTAGCGTGTTCAGATGGTCCTGCACGTCATCTGATGCAAAGTGCTGCTGCGACAGCATGTGCTCAGCCATCGACATCACGCTCTCAATCAGCGGCTCGTGTGTCAGGATTTCTGCCGCTACAGACTGAAGCAAAAATATAAGAATATAAAGAAGAGAGAGAGGGAGAAAGAAAGAGAGAAAGAGAAACAAAGAGAAAGACAAAGAGAGAGAGAGAGGGAGAGAGAAAGAGAGAGAGAGAGAGAGAGAGAGAGAGAGAGAGAGAGAGAGAGAGAGAGAGAGAGAGAGAGAGAGAGAGAGAGAGAGAGAGAGAGAGAGGAGAGAGAGGAGGAGGAGGAGGAGGAGGAGAGAGGAGGAGGAGGAGAGGAGGAGAGGAGGAG
>NW_014577639.1:97809-102610 GCF_000485595.1 Priapulus caudatus | reverse complement strand
AAATGTGGAATGAAATTGATGGACAGCGGGGGGGGGGGGCGAAATTAACCTTGGCTGCCGCAGACAGGCCCGCGTGCCGTAGGCATGCCAGTGCTAGGGGCGTCTGGGGGCATGCCCCCCGAAAATTTTGAAATATTTGCAATCTGAGGCATACTGTGGGCCATATTCTCATGTCTGTTGACACTATCTCAACCCTAGACTCAACCCTACAAGTTAGGATTCAAAACACTTTTCATGACTTTTCAGAGAGCGTACACAGTTAGGTTACTACAGTAATAATACATGTATTAAAACACAGGTAAGAATTGCAATTTCTCACAATTTCACGTGTTTTTGTATGTTTGCAACCATACTTCTTGGCTATTTGTGAGTCTGGAAACATTTTCTTGAAGAGTTCATTTGCATGGTCTGCCGCCCTGAAAGACACATTGTGTTCAATTAAATAATCCGTAAATCTCACTTCTGAGTCAAGACAGACAATTCTCTATCTGCTGCAAAGAAGCTTGATATATTGGGTGTAGATTCCATGGGGGCAGCCCTATAGACCGAAGGTCCGATAGACCGAAGGTCCGATAGACCGAAGGTCCGATAGACCGAATATTGAAAAGGGACCTATAGACCGAAGGTCCGATAGACCGAAGGTCCGATAGACCGAAGGTCCGATAGACCAAATATTGCAAAGGGTTAGGGTTTGAGTTAGGGTTAGGGTTAGGGTTAGGGTTAGGGCATATATATGGTTTATAGTGGCATCATATGATGTATAGTGGCATCGGTGGATGTGCGGCATATTCACGTTCGAATACCGCATCAGTGGATGTCCGGATGCGTAGCCTGGAGGCTAGGCGACTGATTCCGGACGTGTAGCCAGTACTAGCCACTGCGTATTCGAATAAACCTTCGGTCTATCTGGCCTTCGGTCTATAAGGCTGTAACCGATTCCACTGCACCCGCATAGCACTTATGCTGTTGAGAGACTATATGCCTCTGGCAGTCACTCCTTCCTCCGTGCCCCACTTGAAAGTCTGTCTTGCATACCATGCAATAGCCATGATTAACACTGAGTTTTGACTTCACAAGTACAGGCCACATCTGTGTATATTCGTTCCTGAATTTCTGTAAAAGTCAGGTTTTTTGGATGGCAATGGCAATTGGACGCCATTCTCCCCACGTGTTAATCTGATTAGCAGACAAACTACGCGGCACGTACCTTGCAGACAGCGCCTGTCTGACTAGGCTGTTCCATTTACCGTAGACATGCCAGATACAAAATGCATAGAAACACATTAGAACACTGAGCGATGGTAGGGGGGGTGCAAAACTAAGGTAATGGCAGAGCGTGCATTTCCAAGAAACGACTCGCGCAGTGATGACTATTAATAAACTTGCTGCATCTCTACTGCACCAGCGTGTGGCCAGTGCCAGGCACCGGCTAAAAAAAAAACAATGTGTCCAAGCGAACAATGCGAACAATCAGTGAAAATTTTATACAGTGCAACTGAAATGAGGAATATAACCTTGCCGCTGCGGAGTGCGGAAATTAAGCCTAGAAATCGTAATGATTCTGCAGAATGCGGAATGGTTGGAGACCCTGAATTAGTCCGTAATCGCATAACTAGAGAACTCCGCAGCCTAGAGGAAAACTAAAAATATTTTCAGAATCAGCACGTCTGGGAGGTGGTTCTGGCTGAAACAAAAATTAAACAAAATTAAAAAGTTAAAAATTGATAAAAATTCTATTCGTCAATAGATGGCGGTGCGTACAGATTAACATCACATACGTGTGAATCTATTCTGTATACCCCACAGTGGTATACCCTCAACGGTGCAGTGGCCTAATCGCTAAAGCATCCGTCTCCTACACCGGGATTCCGGGTTCGAGTCCCAGCTGGGGCTCTTTAGTATGTATTATTTTTAATTTTTAATTTTAATTTTTATGTTTTTTATCTTTTGATTTCTTCTTATTTTTTACTGTTTGGGATGGGATGGGATGGCATGGGATGGCATGCAATGGCATGGGATGGGATGGGATGGGATGGGATGGGATGGGATGGCATGGCATGGCATGGCATGCGGTGCAATGGCATGGGATGGGATGGGATGGGATGGGATGGGATGGGATGGCATGGCATGGCATGGCATGGCATGGCCTGGCATGGGATGGCATGGGATGCAATGAGATGGGATGGGATGGGATATGGGATGGGATGGGATGGGATGGAATGCGGTGCGATGGGATGGCATGGAATGGGATGGATGGATGGATGCATGGATGGATGCATGGATGGATGCATGGATAGATAGATAGTTAGATTTTATGGGGTATTTTCCTTTCAACCAAGCGGTCACCAACTGAGTACAGCCACTGATTTCCCCGGGGCAACGCCGGGTATCCCGCTAGTATATGTATATAATTATATATATAAGGCATTCAGAAGCAGCACATAAACCCATGCATGCATGGGCACTTGTCAGCAATAGATGATTCTATTATGGTTACCTACTAGAAATTGCTCTTACTAACTGGGACCAACAGCAAATAGCGTGAGCTTTATGGAGCTTGTGATGAGTCATTTCCAGTGCACCTTCATTACCAGAGTATAGCAATTAATCCAAAATAACGTTAATATTTCACAGTTGTACCTGTTTGACAGAAAGGATGCAGTTTCTATTGCTCAGAAGCTCTGCCTCGAATGCCTGATGTTTCTGTATCTTGCTCTGTAGGTTTGTAGGATCTCTGTACGACTCATCGCAGGCAATTTGCATCTTCTCCTGAATCCATCTGCTTACCTTAGCCAAAACAATATGAGCTTCAGTCATTCTACACACGTAGTGAACACATGCACAGTACGTATAATCCACACATGTTCAGAATCCCACATAGCTGCAGAAGATCGATGATTAAATACGTACCTCATGTGCATTGTCCAGGTATTGCTGCAGCTGTATCGCCTTTTCTAATTTCCTTTTCCTGTTGGCACTAGCATTCCAGAGATGTTTTCTGCGCTCTGTCACCTTTTCGCATTTGTATTGTATAGCCACGGCATTATAATGACCATCCTACAATGAGGAAATTGAATGGCTCTCCTCATACCTAATAGGTTTACTTAACACAACAACTCCATGCAAGCAAGTTATAAACGAGTAGAAAAGATAAATGGCACTCAAATTAGACAATTTCGCATTCCGACTGCACAGTTTCAGTAACCACATTTCTTAACCATGACCTTCTCAGCAGCTACCGAGCGAAAGCCTACTACAGTAATAAAATAGCAAAAATGCTTATGTAATCACATGGGTCACCAACTGTTTACCTCCGTGAAGAGCGCGTTTTTAATATTCCCTTTAAATTTAAACTTATCAGGTGGACATCCAATTATTATTGGGTGTGTAAACAGTATGCTCAATCTTGAATGGTGGCAAGCACTGTAATGTTTAAATAGAACATATTTACATGCTTAAGCAGCTGGCTTGATAGACAAACAGTTCCACAGTATACTTCAAAATGTGGAATAAGTAACGAAATTAATAAATAAATAAACAAATACAAAAACCAATTAAAAAATAGTTCATTATTTTTGTGATAAGTGTGTTTAGTGTTTCAAATGACATGCTTTACAAATTCATTACAGATCTCGTAGAAAATTATGACCGTTTCTGTATTCACGCAGCAGTACCGATGTAAACGTTACCTTTATCAGCTGCTGAGCTTCCTCACAGAGTTGGTCGATCACTCCCTCTTGTGCTTGCAGCGAGCGATTAAAGTCGTCATGCTTCTTCATTAACGCCCTAACATCAGCCACAGACTCCTGCCATAACAAAAGCTCTCTGCATTGCCGATATATACAGCGTTTAATTCCACTGCATTGACACGAGCGAGGTGGGCCGCCTCGCTCACATTCTCAGCCTCCACACCAAAATTTGTCCAAAACACTGCCACGCTGACGAAAATCACTTTTCTTCCATCATTAAACTACACTTTATTGAACTAAAATCTAAATAACCCCCTCGCTTGGCTAGGACACATGGAACACGCAAGCACACCAAAAAATTATTACCACCTCACAGGCATTTTTGGCCTGGGGAAACACTGATATATATTTATTTATTTACACCTGACCATCTTACATACTTTTAGACAAAACCACCAGGAACTAATTAACAAATAAGCCAACGCACATCACCACTTACAACCACCAACACCTGAACAACACTTATGTCACACCTAATTATATATATACTAGCTGCGGGTACCCGCTGCGCTGGGTAAAATCGTGCTACTAATTCATACTACTAATAATTGGACACAATAGGAACATTGGGTAAAAATCGACAATATAGCATTGCACACAATATCAATATTTACAAATCAGTGTAATAAGATAATAAGCATGGGGAAAAAACTGTTACGTATGCCATTTATATGACAGCAGAACCCAACTTAGAACCCCTGGAACATAATAGTAATATGGTGCAAATGAGAAAAAGTTATTATAACAGCATGTACGAATGGGTTGCAGTTTTCATTTGAAAACCTCTTGATAAACAATGGTTTGCGTGTTATTGTCTGGTGGAAATATGTAGAGATTGCTGGCGTTAGAGATAGAGGTGCATAATATATAATAGTAATATGGTGTAAATAAGAACCCTCTTGATAAACAATGGTTTGCGTGTTATTGTCTGGTGGAAATATGTAGAGATTGCTGGCGTTAGAGATAGAGGTGCATAATATATAATAGTAATATGGTGTAAATAAGAACCCTCTTGATAAACAATGCAATCGTAACCTCTGAACAGGTTCCTG